>NW_021941229.1:24404783-24579783 GCF_902148845.1 Salarias fasciatus | reverse complement strand
GCGGAAATGCACGAAAAAACAAAAACTTTTAGCTCGGATGAAATATTTTCCCTACATTGATGAGCAGCTCCAACAGTTTGAAAGCTGAAATAATCTCAGCCTTTTTCCATCTCTGAAATGTTTCTGGACTCATTTAATTTAAATTCCCGTGTCAGCACCAGGAACTGAGGTATTTCACATCTTCAACACTCCAACCTGGTCAGCAGGTCAGACTGCGGCCTGCTGGCGCCCCCTGCTGGATGCACTGAGTTAGTTAAAGCTGGAAAAGCCTTCATTTCCTATAAATCCAGGTTTTCTGAAGTTCTAGAAGCTAAAGTGTCGTTTTTACTACTGTACTGGAAGAAAAATAAAACTAGCAGGCTAGAATATTACGCAACACTGGTTCAATAATTTATTTGTTCAGTTTAAAAAAAAAAAAAAGAAAAAAGTTAAGTGTCTTCATATTTTCTGGGGAAATACTGAGATTTGATCACAGTGACGTTGACCTCCGCTGCTCTGAAAAGTCATTTTTATTTTGCTTTTACTTTAGAATTTCAAAAAGAAGCCAATTTTTTCCATGTTAGACATTTCAACTGTTTGACAGATTTCAGTTTTATTTTTCCACATTGCTTAAATATGTTTACGTTTTAATTTCGGCCACATTTGGTAACATTTATTTCCAACTGGTTTTATTTAGATTTAGATTAGACACAATAAAACCTCTGGTCTATTAATACTTTCTACTCACAAACCTGCTTTGAAGCAGCTTTCAGGGTTTCATTTAACGGACGGATGCTTTGGGGAACACACACACACACACACACACAAATATATATATATATAAATCTTGTAGCTTTGGCACTCAGACAGGTGAGAAGTGAGGAATGGTAACATAGCGGGTTTAATCCAGGAAGAAAGGCACCGCCAAATGAAAAATAAAAGGGATTTATTCAGACACGGCGGCAGGAAGCGGCGAGGGAGTCCTTTGGCCTTGTCTTCGCTCTGCAGATTAAAAGTCGAACGTTTGGGGGGGTTTTATTTCGGCCCGGTTCTGAGAAGCGCTTTTGGAGTTTCAGGTTAAAACTCATGCAGGAGTCATTTAAAACGGGGCTCGCCCACTTCTTCAAGCCACGCCATAGAATCAATATTTAGATATATCTATATGTACAAACAACCGGTAGAAAATAAGACCGGAGGAATGGAGAGCACAGAGAGGAATGGTGATGGAGATGAGAAGATCTACACAATAGACAGATAAAAATAAAAAAAAATCACTCTCCCTCCAGTTTTGTCCGATATTTACTACGTTCCAGCCATAGATGATTCGTCAATAAAAACAAATAAACAAAAAAAAAAAAACCTGCACTATTTTCTCTATTATTGTTGTTTTTACAGTGGGCAGGGGGAAAGGTCGCTACCCATGAGCCTCCTCTTCTGTGGAGCTCTCCTGGGCTCGGCTGTCACCTGCGGGACCCGACCAATGAGAGGAGAGCTGAGGTGAGCGGGGGTGACGTCATCACGCAAACAAACAAACAAACAAACAAACAAACAAACAAACATGGAGCTTCAGGAAGGAACCCCGGATTCGTCTCGATCCCACGGCGTTCGGCGGCGACTCTCCGGTCGAACTCAAGACGGAAACGTCACGGCGAGAAGACGTCAAAGTGCTCGAACGTCACGCTGCGTTTAGAGGCGGTCGTCAGCTTTTCTAGAGGTATGAGGAGCAGAAGACATGCGTGCAACTTCTCCCTGGTCCCACCAGGAGGCGCCGCCAGGAAATGGTTTGGAGCATCCGTTTCCACGGCAACATCGCTCGGAGTCACTTGAAAACACAACTTTTTGGAAACAGCTCCCACGGTGGGACTTTTTGACAACGCTTTGACTCTGTAAAACCTTTCTCAAACGATAATGAGGCGCACATCCACTAAGTGCATAGCAAATTTTAATCTAGCTGCACTTCTCCAATAAATAAATAAATCTACTGGGAAAGTACGTCGATTTAATAGCTTCTGTGTAAAAAGACATTTTTAAAATATTTAAGCATGAAATGAAAATGCTAAATCCGTGTGTTTTCACTTGAAAAATAACCGGGTTGTTCCTCAAGATGTAGGAAAGCGGTGGAACCACGTTACTGTAGAAACGGCCTTGTTCTGCTCCTCATACCCCCAGAAAAGTCGTGAACGCTGAAGTCTGAACTCGGCTCCATCCGTTCGGTCTGACGTCGTCACCTCCTGAGATTTTGAACGTTTCCGTGACGAGTTCAGCTGGAGAGAAGCGACTTTAAACCACTGACTCACAGTGCGAGTCGTGACGGGATCACTTGGAGGTAAATCTAGAAATCAGAATAATCGGGGTTCCTTATGATGAAAAGACTCTACAGATACAACATGCAAGATTTAAGAGCCCTAAATTTAAAAAAAAAAACTCAAGTTTTTTTCAGCAGGATAAACATTGGCTGTTTTTTTTCTTCCACTGTTGAAATCCTTTCAGCTGTGTTTATCTGCTGCTATCACTGTTATAGTGACTCTGTGCCCCATCTGGTGGTCTGATCTGGTATTACAAGTCCAGGCTAGCTTCAAAAAAAAATCTCTGAATTTTGTTCAATCCTTCATTATTTGAGTTTCTTTCTAAATCTTTGAACCCTTTAATGTCCCGACGAGAAGAAAAGACCAGCATTCCTTGTCTGTTGGAGCTTTTACCGTCCAGAAATAAAGCAGGACACTGAAGGGTTCAAGTCAAATCAAATCTCACATGTTGGACCTTTTGAAAGTGACGAGGAAACTACCAGAGATGAGACAAAGACTGGCACAAAGAAGAACAAAGGTTTGGGAAGACAAAGCTGACTGTGCATCACAAAGTTATCAGAAAATAAGAAAAACATATTTTCTTTATTGAACAATAATCCAAATTCACGAAAGTCGGAGCATTTATCTGCTTCTTTGTGCTGTTTAAGGTCTTATTAGACGGATCATTTGTGTCCTCTGAGAGAAATATTGGAGGTTTTATACCTCTGTGAAATACTGAGGTCTCGCTGTGAGAAAATAAATCGGCTTTAAATTCCATTTTTTGAAGCATTATCAAAGACGTTCCAATGTAACTACTATATTTCATGGAATATAAGTCACAATTTAAGTTCTCACTTAAATTAAAAGGCAAATTATTTCCCAAAATAAATATAACTGAACTAATACTGAGAGAAAAAATGAAATCACCAAACGGAAAAAAGCATTTCATTCATCGGATCAGAGAAATACTCTGAAGTTTAGAATATTTTTAGTCATTATATGTTTCAGACTGTTTAAAAGTCTTTAAAAAATGAGATGGAATGTTAATATAGCTTGAAATATGTTTAAAACAGATCAAAATAACAGTAGTTTACAAAATTATAGTTTTGTATGGTCAGTTGCCCTATAAAGGGTTAATAATGTAAACAAAAACACTTCCATTCTGTAACAGAAAATATAGTTTCATTAAATAAAGCTAAAAATAAAAAATAAAATATTACATAAATATTAATAAAATAAAAATATTTCTTTAAAACTGATTTTATTGCTACTCTAACAGCTGCATCAGTCAGAGCGCTAATTAGAAATAGTTCCTGTGTATTAAAAATACTAAACATCTCACTGGCTGTCAAAGATGAGGCCTGTGGGCCAAATCGGGCCATCACAAGTTCCAAAAACAAAGGTTCTTTTCCAAAGACCAGTGTGGTATTTTGTTATTTACCTGACGGTTTCGGCAGCTGTCAGCTGTCTTCTTCAGAGAGTCACGTGATGTTGTTGTGACGTATCTTGTCAGCTGATTTATACAGGTTTTGGCGCTATTCTCCCAGCTGACAGCTGCCGAAAACCGTCAGGTAAATAACAAAATACCTCCCTGGTCTTTGGAAAAGAACCTTTGTTTTTGGATTATAACTTGGAAAGACCAATGAACCTTTTTGGACTATCACAAGTTCCAGTCCGGCCCTGGGATGAGCGAAGTGAGAACACGGGAGAACTAACTTTAAATTCTTAATGATTCATGACGTCCCAGTCAGCCGATCCCTAAACTCTCCTGACGTGATTCTCAGGTCGTTTCTCTAAACCTGACCTGCGGAGTGAATGAGCGAATGAGTCCAGGGTGAGCAGAGTTAATTCATACACAAACAATTCAAGTTTTTAAAAAACTATTTACAAATCAGTCAGTTCTCACACGGAGATTTGACTTGTTTCACTCTGTCACTCCTCCTGTTGTCCACCAGGAGGCAGCACTGGACCCTCTCTGTACTCTATTTATGTGACGGGTGAGAGAAATATTCTGTACTTAGGTTTCTCACTAAATGATCAGAATAGCTACAGATGTCGCGTGTCTTCTAAAAGCCTCAAACGTCCAATGTTTAACCGAAGAGGACACAGCTCATCGCCTGATGCACAGACTCCTGTGGTGAGAATGGAGGGAAAGGAAAACCAGACAAAGACATGAGGAGGAGGAAAGGCGTGAGGAGAAGGTGAAGGAGGGGGGGAAACGGTGCAGCAGTGATTTACCTCATGCAAAAGAAAGCCTAACAGTAGTTCTCAATGGTGTCAAAGAATGAAAAGTTTACAGGGAACTCTGGGCGGGTCAGAAAACACAGCAGGAGGGAGAAGAAACAGAGAGAAAGAAAATTAATTCACTTCAGCAGTTAGCAGCACGAAAGGCCGTTAGTGGCGCGGGCGGCGGGCGGCGGCCGGCTCGGGGTCGCGACCCTACCTTGCGTGGTGTTTCTGTCGTTCAGCAGCTTGGTCTGACTGTTGGGGAGGATCTTGATCTCGGGGGGGTCGGGGCTCTGGCCGACGCGAGACGCCATGAGGGCGTTCAGATACTGCAGACGGGTCACCTGCAACGCACAGGACGCCGTGACCGACCGCGTTGTTACGCTAATGGTCATGCTAACCCTGACGTTTACAATCCTCACTGACAGTGAGAAGTTTAGCTTATTACTTTACTGATTGTCGAAGATGTAGAACATATAAAAAAGATACAAAGTCAAACCAAATTCCAGATTTTAAAAGTCAAATCTTGGCATGTTCACAGCTTTTCTAGAGGTATAAGAAGCAGAATGAAGAGTGTTCTTTACAGCAGCTTGGCTCCTGGGCTGTGTCAGTTTGCTCAACTGTAGCAGAATCAGAACGATCGTTTCTACACTCACAGCTCTGATACAGATATAAAGCCGAGAAGAGTTCACAGCTTTTCTAGAGCTATGAGGAGCAGGAAAGAGGGTGTTACAGCTTTTCTACTGACATGAGGAGAATGACGCATATAAAAAGAAGACAACAGAGTTGGACAATCAAATCTTATAACAGAGGTAATACGAAAAGAAGAAAAACTCCTTAAAGTGGAGATTGCTATAAATTTAAACAGCCGTCACTGTAAAACTGAAAAACCACTTTCTTAGTTCTGTGGCTAGACGTTTAGACAGTGTTCACTATAAAACTACTTCCTACGTTCTGCTACTTCTAAGCTGAACTTACAGTGGAGCCATCACTGCACTTTTAGTTATTTTTTGCATATTATGGTGAATACAATCTCCAAGCAAGACTCTTAAGATCCCTGCAGCTCTCTGACGGATGTAACCATGGTGACAGAGTTGACAGACCCGTATCAGCTGAAGGTCGGTCAGCGCTCGGACGGTGTAGTCGGGACAGTAGCTGGACGGGCTGGTGGCCTCGCCGGACTCGAACGGGTCCCTGGGGGAGTGACGCTGGGTCGACACCGGAGACTGATGCACTGAAACCCATCAATCCATCCATCAACGCCCACACACTACGGTTCCTACCACTGCACGGGTCACGCGGGTCTGACGTTACACAAGTGTCAAAATTCATACAGCACATCTCGCTGTGTGAGCAGAGTTGTAAAAACTGAGCGTAATTTCATTTTATCATTGAGTGAAGTAAAAACACACACAAGGAAAATCTGAATTATCTTTCGAGATTTGTGGCTGCAGTTCATGAACTCACCTGAAGATGGCAGCGTCAGCGCCGACACGCCGTAGTACGTAAAAGCGCCGTTCTCAAACTTCAGCCCCTCCTTGCCGATCTCCACCTCCACGCGACCCTGAAGACGCACAAACCGCAGCACGATTTACAAAATAAAAACACTTTTGAATTATTCTGGGAGGATTCGCAGATTTCTGGAATCATTCCAACAATTAATGTTTACGTTATGATTGTGTTCGTGTTGGATTCACTTTGAAAATGATGCTTTCTTAGTTGTGCTTTCTTAATTCCGCTGCTTTAAGACAGTTACTCTGAACCCGACCGGACAGAAAAATTAGCGATGCTGTTGAACTCTGAGCCAGCGTGAAGCTCCTCCTCCCCCCCCCCCGCCCCCGCCATGACCCGGCCCGGCCCCTCCCCTCGTACCTGCAGCAGCAGGATGAAGTAGTCCACCGGGTGGTTGCGGGTGTACAGGTAGTGGCCCGCGCTCAGCCGGTTGCTGGGGTCAAAGTGGACTTCCTGGTTGACGCTGGGGTGACGCAGCAGGTGGAAGAGGACTTTCTCCGACACTCGGGCCGGACTGAAGTGCTCCACCTCTGCAGAAACAGAAGTAATGTTAAACAGCAAATCTCTCTAAAGTCTGTCTGATCACAATCAGAATCGGGTTTTAACTATAAAATGGCAAATCGTCGATATAAGCATTATCGGCACTGAAGCGACTCTGAACCGTGAGATAACGTAGCGTGTTAAATGGTCAGAAAGCGACCTCTGGAGAGGAAGCGGTGCGTGGCCAGCAGCAGCTGCGGTGACGTCCGGATCTTTGGTTCTCCTTCCGGGGGCTTGAAGAGCGAGAACTCCTCGTGGGCGCTGCGCGGCTCCAGCGGGATCTCCAGAGGGGTGAGGGGGCGCTTCACCTTCCGGTCCACTGCGGGGCGCCAGAGGAGGCGGGGTTAAAGAGGAAGAAAAGGAGGGGGCGGGGCCAAAGCCGGGGGAACAGCGGACGCTCACGGTATCCGTCGGACTCGTCCAGGATCTCCGATTTAATGATCTCCTCGATGACGTCCTCCAGGGTGACCAGACCCAGAACCTCGTAGAACGGGTCGCCCTCGCCCTCGTTGTTCACTTTCTGCACGATGGCCATGTGAGAGTTACCTGTTCAAGGTCAAAGGTCACATGCAGGATTGGTCTGGCGGTTTGATAAAGAGAAGGCGTCTCTGTTCGGGTCTTCACCGACGGCGCCGGTTCGGCTCCCACCTTTCTTGAACTCCTCCAGCATGGCGTCCAGCTTGGTGTCGTTGAAGACGAAGTGCAGCGGGTGGTTGTAGAACTTGGTGATGGTCGTCATGGGGGTGCAGTCCTCCGGATCCACCAGCGCCAAATCCTTCACGTACAGGATCTCCACAATGTTTGACCTGGAAGGAGAGGGACGGCACGGGTAGCTGCTAATCTAAAACAAGATATCTGAGGTTTAAAAATGTGCTTTTAAGAAGAAAAACAGAGGATGACAAATCTTAGCCTGAACGATTGTTATCAGCTCTTATCAGCCCCAGAGAGAGAAAAGCCCGACTGCCCTATCATCATGTGCCTCAGGCTGAAGTCTGGAAGAGACGTCATGGACCTTCACAATCAATAAGACGGACTGAATTCAGGAAGGCTGGTGAAAAACATTCCTATAAATCAATACAAGCAGTGTATGTGTTTCCCCGGCCCCGCCCCCACCAGCGGGAAACTTCACAGTGAAGCCAAACACTGAAGGATTCAGGTTCTCTGCCATGTTTATAGCAAAACATGTGTGTGTTTATTCAATACAAAAACAACCAACAACGCCAACTCGTAACCTGACATGCTAACTACATCATTCATTCCTGCATAAACCTGGAACGTTCAAGAAAAGAAATGATGCGTTTTCACTTGAAATGTGGTGAACGAAGCTTAAGTTACAAAACTTTCTCTTCTTCGCTTGTGGTGCGTCTGGACAGAACCTTCCTTTTGTCTTTGGTGTTAATTTGGTTCATTTCCGCTGAATTAAACAGTAATACCACTATTAACCTGTGGGGGCAGTGTTGCGCGGAACAGCTCACAGTAGGAATAGGAGGATCGAACACATTTTTGGGTTTTTTTTTGGTTGTTCCTGGGGGAAAGCGATGCCACCCACCTCTCCTCCTCGTAGATGGGCACCCGGGTGTATCCGCTCTGCATGATCTCGGACATGGTGGAGAAGTCGAGGACGGCCGAGCTGGGCAGCATGAAGCAGTCCTTGAGCGGCGTCAGGATGTCCTCCACCGTCTTGCTGCGCAGCGCCCCCCGGCTGAACTCCTCCTTCACGAACTCGCTGCGGGAAGCGGGACTCGTTACGTACGGAATGACTGCCGCCAACGTTTCCTCCTCTGATGCGTTTATTTAGAGATGCGACAAATCAGGCCAGGCCGAGTTCAGCCTCCTGGTTAACAACAACTCTTTCCCCTCCGCTAATGTTTAGCAGCCTGGGCAGCGACAGACCCGAAGCTCCGGTTAATATAAACAAGACGTTTAAAGTCCACTTTAACAGGACATTCAAAACTGATCCGGAGCCGGAGACGGCAGATAAAGCAGGACCGGAGCGGATCCTGAAGTCACGTCTTCCAGCAGGCCTGGTGGCTCCGGGAGGAGGAAGAACATGGAGTTCTGCTCATGTGATCTGACTGAACACATGAGGCTCAGTGTGAATTAAAAGCAGAGAACGTTTCCATCAGATCGACTGATATTTAGCTGCTCATCTATCTAAAGATGTCACAGAGAGAGAAAACAGGAACATCTGGAGGCTGGATGATGACTGTCACTGGTCATTTAGAGAGATTAGCTCACTGGGTCAGGTTCTGACGAAGACTGAAGGTATTTCTAGGAGTGTCTGTCCTGAGCCTTCCTCAGCTGCTCCTAACAGTCATCAAGGAGATCAACCAGGCTGGATCTGGCTATATTCAGAAGAGAAAAGCTCACTGTGTTAAGATGTGAAGGTCAAGGGTCAGTGTTTGTACCTGTAGGGGTCGTTGACGCTGGTGCGGATCATCTCCATGGTCCTCTCCCGGATCCCGCAGGTGCTGATGTCCCTCCTCAGGCCCAGGTCCAGGATGAGGCCCAGAGGGCAGGACAGGGGGCAGGTGAGCACCATGCAGACCTGGGCCAGCCAGGTCAGCGCCGGGGCCAGCTGGAAGCCGTAGCCGGAGCACAGGACGTGGGGGGCCAGCTCGGCCAGGAAGAAGATCAGGACGCCGCTGGTGAAGACGGCGGACAGGATGGAGCCCAGCGCCCGGTAGAGCAGGACGCCGAGGACCGAGTGTCCCAGAGCGCAGAGGAAGAGCAGGGAGCAGGCCTGGGGGGGCCGAGACAGACCACCGGGGTTTAACACCGACATCACAATAACCAGAAATCACTGAAGTCAAAGACTCTAAAAATGAGGTCTAGATGCCGAATGATAATGTCAAGTTAGGAATGAGCTCAAAGTGTCAATGAAACTGAAATAATGTCTATTTAATTTGTCATATTTAAGTGAAAATGTTGAGATTGAAGTTATACTGCTAATAAGTCTCTCTGAAAGAAAAATATAATAAATTAAATATCAATTACAATAAACCCTTGGAATGAAAGTAATGCAACTGTAATAAATTGATAGGTTTACAGCAAATTCAGTTTCAAAAATATTTTTATAACAAACTCAAAAAACTAAATAATTGACTTTAATTTAACTTATTTGCTCCAAGTAATTAACTAAACTATCAAACTTTAACTGTTAATATATAGAAGTCGAGTCCAGATGTAACAAATAACGTTGGCGTGTGAGATTTAGCTGTAAGCCAAAACCATTATTTATAAATGAATAAATAAATAAATAAATAAATAAATAAATGAAGTGAAAAAAGTAGAAGTATTGAAGTATCATGACTGAGGTTTGATCTGAATGTTATAGTTTTAGATTTTTACTTTCTCTGTGAATTACTCATTTAATTTAAGATGAAAAAAGGAAACTATTTTTCTTCCCTTAGGAAGGATGTACACCGTGATGGCCTGATCAACCCCCTGTGCTGTTACCCCCCTGTGCCGATGCCCCCCTGCACCCACCATGAAGTTGCCCCTCCTCCGGATGGGCTCCAGGCGCTTGGCGGCCCTCTTCTCCTCCTCGGAGCCGCAGCTGTGCAGCACGTACAGCTCCACCGGGTCGAGCCACAGCAGGCTGAGGTTCACGGTCCTCAGCACGGCGCACAGCAGCAGCAGCAGCACCACCAGCACGGCCAGCCCCCACGGCGGGATGTGGTCCGGGGGCGGCCCCCCGTCAGGGCTGATCCGCAGCCGGTCCGAGCCCACGGACTCCCACCTGTCTCCCCTCCGCGCGCACAGGTGGTGGTAGGTCTGCACGCCCCCCGCCGCGGGGACCCTCCCCCGCGCGACCACCACCGTCAGCAGCCCGCTGTGCGGCTCGTCCGGCACGAAGTTGCCCGTCACCCGGAAGGCGGACTCCTTGCGCGCGGACTCGTCCTCGCACGGGTCGGGCGCATCTCCGACCCCCGCGGCCGCCCCGCCGGGCGCCCCAGAGAACGCCACCCACGGCCAGCTTTCATTCAGATCCGCCACGAAGAGACGGAGCTTGAACGTGGCTCCTTCTGGCGCAGAGATGATCCGGTCCTTCATGCACACCGGACCCGCCGGGTCCTCCAGCCGCAGCCCGAGGACCTGGGTGGCCTCCTGGCCGCAGGAGCCGTACCTGATCCCGCACAACAACAATACCATCAACAGGAACCGTAGACCTGCCAAGCTGGCCACCATATTGGAATTGGTCAGCCTGGCTCCGCGCGGGTCATGTGACTGCGAGCCCAGCAGCGGGCCACGCCCACAAGGGGGCGGGACGGACACGCAACTTTGCCCGACGCTGCAACTGAGCTGCTGTGGCAGCCATTTTGGGTCAAAGCTCACCAAGCTCCCAGCGCTCGAGACGCGCCACGGTCCTCCATTTTGGGGCAGGACTGTGAATGTTTTTCTTTTTTCTGCGCCGCCTTTTCTCTAAAAGCAGCGAATCGGCGTAAAAAGCAACGATTACCGAGGAGGAGCTTAACGCCCATCTTTGTTGGAGATCACAAAAAACAAGTCATTCATCAACTCAGACCACGGCTGGAGAAACTAAAGAATTAAACCCTGATACAGTTACGGCCTGTCAGATAGAAACATTCAGTTTATTCCAAGTCAACAATCTGAATCTTAGTTTCCTCAAAAACAGAAAGCTTTGAGGGTGACACTGCCTGAATGAAACTATTATAGCTGCTATTTACTCAAACAACTAGAGGTCAAAGTGAGGTCCATATTTTTTCCATTTAAAAGAACCATGTTTATATCCACCAAATAATGCTGCATTCTGATACATCCTCAAAAATAAGATTTAACATTTCAGGTGCTCAATAATCTCAATGTCATATGAAGATCTGTCACTTATTGGGAGCTAAACATGTCATCTTTAGCACAGCTTGACTGTGCATGAAATAATAAACAGCTCATGGAAAGTAAGCTGTGGAGAGAAAAGAGCACCTATGCATGGAAATGCTCTTCCATGTCTGAACAAACCCTGTAAAGAAGAAAAGAAAAGACTTTACAGCAGGGCCACGGTGTTAAAAACAAACTATACTGTAATCTCATAATAAAAATGGAAAACAGTGTAGAATTGTTTCATTTCATAGTTAAAATACAGAATGTCCTTGCATGTGCAGTCACATTTGTCAGATCTCCCTCTGAACACTGTTTTTTCTGCTTGCCCCCCTCCTAAACAAAATACCCGAAGGAGTGGAAACTGTGAATGAATCACAGCATGGAAAATCACTAAATCTTTAACCTTCACTCAGGAGTAATCATCACACTGCAGTCCAGCCGAGAGGAGCAGCAACTCTCCAGAGAGACGAAAACAGCGTCTTCTTATCCTCAGTGAATGTCTGAGCTTATGTCATCATTTTCATTTTACAGTTATAAGAAATCCACTGGTAAAAATGTATGTTTAGTTTAAACAAATAATTTTGATATTTTTGAAAGCAGGATTTCTTCTTGAAAAAGTACAAATTCTGAAAGACAAAAGCTGTGTTGTTGTTTTTTTAATTTTAACATAACAGTCAGAAGAAATAAATTTAGGGGAAAATGCTTTTCATAAAGCACTTCATGTTTTTTCTTTCATCTTTCTTTTTTAATCAAGACTTTCTGTCAAATTATTAAATAAATGTCCCCTGAAGGTTTTTCTGAGCTCTCTGGCGCCCTCCAGAGGACTTAAATTTGAACATTTAAATGTTGTATTTCTAAGAAATTCTGTTATAAAAATGTGTTTTGATTAAGTAATTAACAGTTTTGATCTTATGTCTTCATTCATCAAGATTTCTTCTAAAAAAGCCCAACAAGGTTTGGGAAAAGGCAGCCCCCTGTCCCCCAGCACATGCTTTTTGAAGCTCTTTGGCGCACCCCAGAGGACTTTTATCATCTTCACATCACATTGATGAGTAATCAATCGGTTTTATCACATACATGTTTTATCTTCATTTGTGCCTTTTTTCCTTAATGTAAATGTTGGAAAAGAGCCAGCCCTCCATTCATGAAGAACAAAACGGCTTATCAGGTGCAGGAATTTCATTAGTTTGACTCTGCGTGAGAGACGAGGTGAGACAGAGCTGGAAGCAAGAAAGAAGCAGGAGATCGGAGGAGGAAAGTCTCACTGAGGTCCACTCTGTGCAATATTTATTGCTATGCCATGTTTCCAATGGGAATCGAACACTGTTTCCAGTTCAGCACAGTGTTTGTGGCTCCATGAAGCCACCAGGAGCTGCGTCTCACAGCTGGAAGCCCGTTTCCAACCAACTACAAACACAGTGATTCAGAAATAACACTTTACTAAGTTGGTTTTGTTTTGTTTTTTCTTTCTCTCTTCAACCGAACCAGCAGAACTTAACACTGCACCAGAGCGCCGGGCCAGCAGGCAGGTCGGAGCGCCACGGAAAACCAGGGCCACATTCACAAAACTCTGTACAACTCGGGATTTCCCAGGAAAATTCCTAAAACAAACCTTATGAAAACAGTTTTCTTTCATTTTTTACTCAAAATTTTTGTCTGTATTCATGAAAACAAAACAAATTTTTTAGAATAAAGAATAAAATTGAAAGTTGAGAGTGAAAAAGGAGTAAACTAAATTTAAAGTGAAGTGTAAATGTCTCAAATGAAAATTTAAGAAAACTTTATATTCATACTAAAAATAAAAATTTTTGAGAATAAAGCCAAATAATTACAATAAAACAACAAAAACTGATTTAAATATGATCGTAAAGTTCATTATCCCAGTTTGATTCCATTCTGTAAAACTTGTTTTGCCTCCAGCTTCCCGGTTGTATTTTGGTTTTCTGTGAATGAAGCCCTGACGTGGTTGCAATATTTGCAGCGACAGTTTTAATCCTGAAGGTAAAAAACAAATCCTGTCTCTTGTGGTTTTGGTTGGAACGATACACAAAATTCTCTGAAATCCACTGGTTGGTTAAACTGTTCTGGACATTTTTAGTTCACACAGCATTTTTAGCAGACCAGATTAAAGTTTAAAAATAAAGATTTTCACAAATGTTTATTGACTCACTGAAGTCTCCGGTGGTGACATGTAGTACTGCACCAGAAACACACAAAGTATTTTTATGTAGATTAAAAAAGAACCTTTAACTCAGTGCATTAAGCCATTCTTGCCTCAAGAGAGTTTTTTGTATCGTTACAACCGTTAGTTTAGTGTTTCGGCTCGCTGTGAGCCAATAAATCAGATTTGAAATGAGAAGTTAGCCTTCAGACGTTAACCTCAGGCGTTAACCTCCAGATGTTAGCTGCAGCGGAGCACCGATCAGCTCGATCGGTTTAATCCAGTCGCGCTGAAATCCTCATGGAAGGAGAACCTGCTTTGGAAGAGTGTCAGACTGGCGCTACGCTAACTCACAGGATCAGTGCTACAGCTTATACAGCAGTGTCTCTTCAAATAAATATCTCTCAACTGCATCGACGGCAAAATAGTTTCTTTTCTTTACAGTCACTTCAAAAATAAATAAATAAATAAATAAGGACGGGGTTTGGGGGGGTGGAGGGGGTGGGGGGTGGGGGTCAACATGCTAGCAGCTTCGTTCGTCCTCCGGCTGGATCGCTTTAGATCCGTCGCCCACTGATCGTCCTCCCAGCGCGGTCCGAGGTCCACGTGTGGAGTTCAAAGTTCAAACCCCCGGTCTGGAATAGCCGAGTGAACGAGCAGTCTGTTGAATCCAAACCGGTTTGTGCTGTGTTGGGTGGAGGTGGGGGTGGTGGGGGTGGCGGGGGTCAGCGTCCGCTTCAGCTGTCAACTGTCCGACAGTCCAGAGCGGACAGTGAAGGCAGCACAGTTCCCGGGTAAAGAGTGCCACCAGTTTCCTTCAGAGAGCAGCGGATCAGTCGATGTGGACGAAATCAGTCCGATAAAAACAAACATTCAAGACCAGACGGGCCTTTAAATTAGGTCTGAGTCACGGTCATCAAAATCCAATAAAGGCTCATTTAAGCTCAACTGAACAAAACGCTGAGCTGATCTAATGGACATGACCACCAGAGGGCGACGCTCTGGACCGGCACACTGACAAAATGCCAAAAAGAACAGTTCCTTTCCTCAGAAACAACAACAAAGTCAGATTAAACTAGAACAGGTGAGATCAGGATGTCAACACTGCCCCCCACTGACTCTGGCAGGTACTGTAATGCTACCAGGAAATGAACAGAAATACAGGCAAAGTGAGCAGAATATCGTCGAACAGATTACATTTTCTGTGCGTAATTAATCTGGAGCTTAAATGAGCCTTCACTCACAGTTCACACATTATTCCAGTAACGACAGATCATGTGCACTTCACATCTTTCAGCCCACAATCAGACTTATTTTGGAGTTTGCAGACAGGTAGTGACAACACTCAACCCTCCGGGAGGTCTTTTATTGTCACTGACGTGGTTAGCGTTAGCCGAGTTAGCATGGGAACTAGTACATGCTATAATGTTCATGTTAGCATGGGAGCTAGCAGATGTTAGCATTAGCGCTATGTTATGGAAGCAAGTGGAAGCCACAGTCTTAGCGTTAGCCATCATACTTCGGGAGCTAATACATGTTGTGACTTCAGCATTAACTGTGCTATTATGGAAGCTAGAGGATGCTACATTCTTAGCATGAACAATTTTATTATGGAAGCTCATGGATGCTACAGTCTTAGCGTTAACTGCTCTAACATGGAAGCTAGTGGATGCTACAGTCACAGTGTTATTCATCTTAATGTGAGAGCCAGTTGATTTCATGATCTTAGCATTAGCTGTTTTATCATGAGAGCTCGGAGTGTTAAGCCATCTAAATATGGAAGCTAGCGGATGTTGGGATTAGCTTGAGCGTTTGCGTCGTTGAATTTCATTTTTCATGAAATTACTCCCCGCTTCACTACAGAAGTGCTTCTTTTTCAGCTTTGCTTCATGTCATGGCTTTAGTCTCTTGTCTTCCATCACATTGTGACTTTACTTCTGTTTTCTACACATTATTTTTGGAACGCATGCAGAAAAGAATAGAATTCAGAGAACGCTCAAGAACAGATGTCGCTCAGTTATAAACTCCGGCAGCCTCTTCGCGTTCATTATTAACACTTTGAACTCAGTAGAAAATAAAGCAGTATAATGTGTAACCGGGAATTTCACTACGTGTCAGTGAACGCAGCACGCCACACGCCGCTCCTTGGGGTCGATTCTAAAGCAGTTCGACTCACAGTGAAAAAACTGATTTGGTTCGCTCCAAAGTGGAAGACATTTGTTCATAACAGCATCAAACTTTACAAAAGTAAAGGAATAAATAAACACTAAAATAGATTAAAAACAACAAACCAACACATGAGAACTCACATTTCACAAAATGAACTGACATCACTCTGAAAGTGATTTAAACCACAGCGCCCTCTGGAGGCGGAGCACCACCATCACATCTTTACCAGATAGGTTTTTTTTTTCCTTTCTTTTTTTACATTTCCGTGACATTTCTAGTGACAACCACTGGCTTTTATGCATTTCTGAAAGGTTACACGCAGACACACTGCAAAAGTGTGTCTGTGAGAAAAATAGAACAGAGTAGTGTGTGTAAAAGTATATACACATCCTCAAAAGAATTTTTAAAAAATATTTATAACATTTAAAATATCTAATTTTCCCCACAACATACAAATAATATTAGATATTTTGCAATAACAAAACTAATAATTTTTATTGATATATTTGTTTGTTTTTTTAAATATCTAAACATGTATGAGGTATTCTATAAGATATTAATGTAATAAAAAATTAACTTTTCTTTGAAGAAAATTCTTAAACGCTGGGGTTAAAAGAGTTGCTTTAACTTTCATTGCACTTCTCCCAAAATTAAATTCAAATATATTTCTATATTCTTTGTCTTAAAAAGATCGAGATTTATCCATATATACAATATTTAAAAACACATATACATTTGAAAATACTCAACAAAAAAAGTGAAATAAAGGAAAATATTTATCTTTCTGTAAAAAGTTTGACAAATTTTACTGGAAGTTTCCCAAATGTACAGAAATGAATGAAAGTCAATGGCTGTCGGAGACTTGAGGAAAACTTCTCTTTTTCCATCGGATGGATAAAAATGAGCATCATTTACCGTTAGAACATTTTGCTGGTGGCTGAAAAACGTCTAAACGCCATCACAGGTTTCAATCTTTGGAAAAAATAATACGAAGAAGAAAAAAAATAACTTCTCCTCACAGTAAACCGAGCAGCTTCAGTCGTCGTCCATTTCCATTACCGTCATCTTAAAAAGAGATACAAACAAAAAACACAAGAAGGTAGTTTCGCGTTGGTGTGCAAATAGATACTACAGCTCCAACTCAGAAATACAGTGGAGGTAAAGGGAATCCCATCGCTAATAACATGGAAAAATAGAAGAATTCAAAGAGTTTTTATGAAAGAAAAAAAAAACAGTGGAAATCATTGAATCTGTGTTAATAAAAAATTTTAAACTCAATTTTGGTCTCTAAACTAAACCAAACTCAAAATTTTCCATAAAAAATGTCAACGTTTGCAGTGTTTCAAGTTGACATCCGATGTATTTTTAAAGCAGTATTTCCAAAATACTGACTCAAAAGACCGTCGTCCTAGTGGTCAGGTGTGGTACTGCAAAGGGACGTAACACTTAGCGTTACAAATTAAATGCATGAACTATTTGAGTATTCATTTTCAACTCCAAAATAACCTTGATTTTGATACTCTCTATAATAGAATATTCACTATCTAGTTTCTTAAAAAAAATTTTTTTAAATGTAGTAACTTGAGTTTCTAAAAATCTGAGCAAATTCAAAATATTTTCTTCAATTTATACTGACTTGTTCAAGTTTTTCCTTTGCTTCTGCGTAGAATTAAAAGAAAACAGCAAGCAAACTATGACATTATTGGTGTCGGTATAACCATAAATGTAGTGTTTCGGCTTGTTTTGACCCAACTTCATTCATCAATTTCCATTAATGTCAACAAGAAATACAAAAAGGAAGTAAAAACTACAACTGTGCCTCAGAAATACAAATGGAGGTAAAGGGAAATTCATGACTAGTAATATTTAAACAAATATCAATATGGAGCCAAAGAATTTTGGAAGGGTTTTGCTGACTTTGGTCCACGGTTTCAAGAAAATGATTGCTGTGCAAAAAAGTTGGAAGCTAATAGAATTGTATATTTGTCCACTAAATGTTACTTTTAAAAGAGCAGAAGCAAACAATGTGTTTAAATAGTTGTAAATAGCAGAAAACAAAGTTTGTCAGTTCGTTTGAATTCTGCTGAATTTGGATGAGACAATGAAGGCCAATGGAATTTGATTGTAATAGCTTTAAAATAACAGAAAAGTTCAATGCCTTTTGAAAGTTCGTGTCATTTTTGCTAACAGACATTAGAAAAAGATTAACCTGAAAAACAGTGGAAACAATGTACTTGAAAACACAAAGTTTCGAGCTTATAGTGTGTGTTCTACTCAATGTTTTCAGTGAAACTGAAGTTGGATTTCTGTTTGGCGGCGTAAACTTTTGTTATTAAAGTGAATTGATACCTTTAAACCGTAGAAGTAAATGTAATTATGTCTGTCTCCTTCAAATAATACAAAATTAAACATCTAAAACTTTGGAAACCACAGAAAAAAAAACATTAAACTTGATTAGAATTCGACTGACTTTGGTCTCTGAGCTGATAGTAAAAGTGAAAAATCAATGGAGGTAAAAAGAATTCCGTTCGGTTAGGTAAGTCTACAAAAAACACTTTCAATTCTGACTTTCATCTACAAATTAAAAAAAGACAGTGGGAGTAAATGGAATTTGTGTTTGTGTCCTGAATACTTGGAAATATTAAAAAATATATATATTGAAAACTTTTTCAAACAGATAAATACTTTTTAAATAATGAATAAATAAATTTAAAATATGAATACAATAAAGTGGCTAAATTAATTAAAATAAATTAAATAGAAATTAAATACATTTAATACAGTAACTGTATTTAAATAAAATTAAATAAATGAAGTCAAAGGATTTATATTTGTGTCTTGAAAAATGCTTCTAAACATATATATTAAAAAAACAAAGAAACTTTAATTTGTAAATAAATTCAATTTTATATTCACTGTAGAATTTAGTTTTTAAGGGTTTTTTTTAAAAATAATGATTATTGAACTGGGAATACTCCTAAAAGGAGGATTTTTGTACAAATTAAACCATATTAACTAATGTAAAAGGGCCATATTATGCATTTTTCACTTTGTGAAGCGTTTCTAATAGTAGCATGTGCTGCCGTAGCCTCACTATGAGGTTCAAATTTGAAAACTGTCCGTTTCCTCCCTACCTTGCTGCACTTCATTTTGTGAAAAAGCCTACTGACACCGTCGAGTTTGAGTTTGGTCCGCTTATCCTGAAATAAGCGGACTGAACTCCTCCCCCTGACTGTGCCCCACCCTGTGTGTGTGTGTGTGTGTGTGTGTGTGAGAGAGTGGGCGTGGCCAGACGCGTTCAAGTGCATACCGGAAAGCAGGCTCAGAAACAGCCTGTTCTGAGGACGACTCGTCAGAGCCACTTTTTAGACCGCTGAAACTCCAAACAAGGGATGAATATGGGGCGAAAAAATTTAAATCCTATGTTTTCGGGCTTCTGAGTCCTATATGACGTGACTGAAAAACAGCATCATATGGGACCTTTAAGAGAAATTAATGAATTCTCCTTTATCTCCACTGCACTGAGGACATGTGAAGGTCGTTCGAACCCAGGTCCCTCTCTCACTCTGCTGGGGTCTCTGTGTGGGGGGGGGTGGGGGTGTCATGCAGGCAGGGTTTGGGTGGTCTGTGACCTGTGCTGACCCTCACACTGACAGGAACAGGAAGTTAGATGGTGCTCTCGGTGTGGGCGTGGCTGATGGTGTGTACGTGGGGGAGGGGGTGCGGGTGGGGGAGGGGGTGGCTGGGCCGGCGGGGGCCCACACAGTTCTGCTGCTCGCCGAGCAGCGAGGCGGACTCTCCGGGCCCGTTCTCGGGGCCCCCGGCAGGCTGCTGGGACTTGGAGGAGCCCAGGGGCGGGTGGGGGTTGGCGGCGCCGGCGGTGGGCGGGGCCTGGGAGAGCGCCATGTGGTTGCTGGGAGGAGCGGGAGGCGCGGCCTGCGGGAGCGACTGGCTGGGGCGGCGGGCCGAGGAGCCCGGCGGCGGGGCGGCGCGGCCGCTCGGCGGCGTCGGCTGGGCACCGGAGGGCGGGCGTTTCACAGGGGGCGTGGCCAGCGGCAGCGGGACGCGCGTCCCCGGCGGCGTCACCGGCGGCAGGGAGATGGACATGTCCAGGCGGGGGTGGCTGCCCTCGGGGGACTGCGGCGTGCTGTCCAGCCGCGACGCCAGCAGACCGTTCTGGTACTGAGCACGAGTGATCTGAGGAGGGAGAGACCACCGGAGACCTCTGACCTCTGACAGGGTTCCACCAGAAACACTGAGGCACAGAGCTCATGTCCCACATGTGATGGGGACACTTTCAATAACAAATCAATGGAAGTTAATGGTAATAACGATTAATATCAATTTATTAGTGAAAAATGTTCAATGTTACTTACATCACAGTAACTCCACTTTAAAGAACGAGCTGACGTTACCTTGACGAACTGCAGGTCGGACAGCGCCCGGACGCAGAAGTCAGGGATGTACTGGAACGGCGTTCCCGGGATCTGCGTGTTGCTCCCGCCCACCGAGCCGCTTTCCGGGCCGCGCTCGGTGCAGCTGAGCGACGCCGAGCGGTTCAGGTTCCCGCCGTGAGACGGAGAGCGGAACTCTGGGGGACGAGACAGAGCGGGGGGGGGGACGACAGCGAGACAATGAGCCGGAGCGATCACAGGAGACGCTTCACCACGGCGGAGAAACAAAGATGGAGGAAGCACCAGGCGAGTCGAGAAGAGTGCAGAAAACACGCGCCGCGGCGGCGGGTTCGGCATCTTCTGATTGGCTGCTTCCAGTGATGACATGTGGGGGGGGCGTGGCCTGTTTGAGGAGGTGTGGTCAGCTTTTAGGGGCATGATCTGTTTGAGGGGGCGTGGTCTGTTTCAGGGGGAGGAGGTTAAGTGTATTCAGTGATGTCATGTGAAGGGGGCGTGGCCTGATTGACAGGGACTATCTTAAGCGGAAACAGCCAGTCTGAAGATTCACAGCTGGGCCACCAGGGGGAGCTCATTGAACTATTATCAAACGTGAGTTTATCGTGGTCGTTTGAGCTTAAATTCAAACCTCCGAGTACATTTCATCAAATATATCAAAAGTCAACCTTTTAGGCATTTTTGCTAAAATAGATTTAAGAAAAAAAAAAGTAAGCCATTTTCAATTATTTTGTGGAATTATTTAAAATGATTTATTCTCACTTTATTATTTGTAATAATTTCTTTCATTTATTTTAATGTATAAAATAATCATTTAATAATAATAATCATAATCCTTTTCTGACAGACTCAGGAAATAATCATAATAATAGTAATTTCTGGCAGAACCCTGCAGATCAGAGAGGACTGGATATTTGCTCTTGATTACATCTGTCTGGAGATGGAGTGAGATCGTGATTAATGATGAGCATAACTCTGTGAAAGGTGAAGGCATGAGGAGGCGACAGGCTGTTTCTGTTTCCTGTGTGAAAAGAGAAAACAAACCGGCATTCTGAAGATGAGAAGTGATGATCAGAGGTCAGAGGTCAGAGGTGAAAGAGAGGTGGAAGTGACAGGATAGACAGCAGAGGGTGCTGCTCCCATCCAGCAAGTTTACAGCTTGAACTAATGTTTAAGTTACACAAACATGAACACTGATAAACTATTTTATTTTTCAAATTTATCATTGTATGATACATTCCGTTGTCTATTTATAAAAGGATTTTTGAAGTTTTTCATTATTATTTTTATTTCTTTTGATAAAGTAATTTTCAGAAAATATTTTTTTCTTTTATCTAATTATCTTATAAAGTATATTTTTATTATTTCATTGTTTTATTAAATTTTTAGAAGATCTAATTCATACACATTTTTAATACATTATTTAATCATTCTTTATTACTTAGCAAAACACTGAAAGCTATGTAACTAGCATGCTAGGCTATGACATTCACAATGGAGAACAAGGACATTCGGATGGAGATACGGTGATATAACACTGGAGTCCAGGAGAACCGGGACCAGAAGAACCTGGACTGCAGTTTGTGACACTCTGGAGGAAAATCTTGTCCTTACTGTCCATCCACTGAGCATGTGCAGAAGAACCGTTTACTACTCCCATGGTGTGCATGCGCAGCAGCAGTTTCTGAGAAGCTGCATTTTACCCCGTTTCCAAGGAGACACAGTCTGTCCCAGAAGTTCCACCTCGGGAGCTGTTTTAATAAAGTTTGCACACACAATGGAAGTTTTGCGTTTTCACCTGGAACCGCTGTGTGAACGGCGTCTCAGACTTTTGATCTTTTTGTGAAACTTGCTGGATCAGGAGAGTGAAGATGATGAGGGGAAAAAAAAGGAGGACAGGTGAGTAAATCAGACCCCTCGGAACCCCCCCACCCCTCCCCAGGGCCCCCCCGGTTTGGTTACCTGGGAAACGAGAGAAGAGAGAGAACCTCTTTAGAGAGAGGCGTCGTGGAGGGGGGGACGCCACTGAGGGGGAGAGGGGAGGGGTGACGGCTAGGGGGAGGGATCAGGTCAGGGTGGGGCACAGAGAGAAAGAGTGAGAGAGAGAGAGAGAGAGAGAGAGAGAGAGAGAGAGAGAGAGAGAGAGAGAGAGAGAGAGAGAGAGGTTTATTTGGAGGGGTTGCTTTTTTCTGCTCCAATTCAATCTTAAAATGACCTTCTCCGTCTGTTCTACTCCACATATCTGTAGAAAAACTGCGAACACTTAAAGGACAACGACTGCAGGCTCTTTCTGCTCCTCATATTTCTGGAAAAGCTGTAGATGTCACAACTTTGTTTCCCTCTAAAAATGACAGCTAATAGCAGCTCAGTTTCTGTAAGATTCACATATTTCATCAAATGCGGATTTGCATAAAGTGTCCTAATTTTAGCTAAAGTTGTTCTAATGAAGCTTGGCTTAGCATAATGTGTCCCGAGTAAGTAAAACCATTCAGATTAGTACAGAGAAAATGTGATTTAGCCAAGTTTAGAGAAGTTTTTCAGAACTTAAAGTAGCTTAGCGAAACATAATATTGCTCAATATAGCTTAACAAAATATATCCTAATATAGCTTAATCTATGGAAGCAGACCTAACATAACAACACTACAGACCTAATTTAACATAGCTTAGTTTTACTTACCATAAATCAGCTAAATTTTCTACAATTTAGCTAAAAAATAACTTAGCTTAACTTGTAGCATAGCTTAACTTAACATAGCTAATGCAAGACCTAATGACTTTCGCTTTTCTAAGCTAGGTGCTAAGCTATATAATAAGTTGAGCCATTTTCCATCCTTGTGAATCGTGCTACATCACTTTATGGAAAGTGAAGCTATGAGACTGAGCTAATATCATCCAATCTCTAATATGAGGTTTAACACAGCTAAGCTACGTAGCCTAGCATCCAGAGTTTCTCACCCAGTGACGGTGTGCTCAGAGCCATCACGCCGTAGTACGAAAACGGACCCGTTTCAAACTTCATGTTCTCGTTTCCAGCTTCCACTTCCACCCGACCCTGAAAAACACACACACACACACAGACACACACACACACAAATTCACATATATTTAAATTCTCTTTTTGAGTGACTTATTGATTACCATTAGCTGTTGTAGCTAAGTACTTACTGTTAACTATTGTAACTAACCATGTCAGCCATTGTTTTAGCTAGCTAGTGTTAGTTTGTTTTTCCCCCGTCGTGTTTAAGCCACTGTTTTATCTGAATTTTGGGGTCGGGCAGCTTCAGGTAACAGAAACACTTTGAGGTGATGTAAATAAAACATGAAGCTCCAGCTGATCTGTTTACACACACGCGCACACACACACACACACAGACACACACACACACACTGTGTAAAGGTGAAACAGGAGCGATGCGCTCAGGTTCCACTCTGAGTGTCAGCACTGACATCGTCCACACCTCGGGTGTCAACCAGCTCAGCCAACTTCTATTCCCTCCAACATACAAACATTTTACACTTGTACTGTTAAATTATCCAAAGTTACCCATTTAATGTTTTATTTATTGCAATTTATTGCATTTATAGCTCAGATTTAATGTTAGTTTTGTAGACTCATCAATGACTACAGTTATCTGAAGTTACCAAGTCTGTTAGCATGACGTTTAGTATGAACGTTAACTCACCTGCAGGATGAGCACAAAGTAGTCGACAGACTTCCCTCGCTGGTACAGGAAGTGCTGTGGCGAACGCTTGTCGTTCTCGTTGAATTTGAGCTCCTGGATGACGTCGGGATGCCGGAGGATCCTCAGCAGAACTTTCTCCGTGATGTAGAACGGCCCAAACAGGCTCACCTCTGCAGGGAATCGGGCCACGAGTGGAGCAGCGACATGAGGAAGGCACCAATATCACCAACAGCAGCAACATCAGCACTGCCACTATCCAGAGCTAGCATTAACGAAGGCTGGCTTTGTTGAGGTTAGCGTTGTTGTTTGTCCCGTGATAGCCATGCAGCGATGTAGCTAAGCTAACATAGCATGCAGCATTGCTAGTGGTGTTAGCTGACCTGTAGCCAGGAAGCGGTGGGCAGCGAGCATGAGCTGAGGAGAAATCTTCACTTTACTATCGGCGTCGTGTTTGAAGGCGGAGAAGTCGCGCTTGCTCTTGTTCGGGTCCACTTTCTTCCTGTTTCTGTTGTCAGCTGCAGGGGGAGACAGAGACGGGGCATTCAACAAGAGGCAACACTCAGGAAAGAATAACCGAGAGGGAACATTCCAGAAAATAACAATCGAGAGGACATGTTCCAGAAAAGAACAAACAAGAGGAAACGATCCAGAAAAGAACAGCTGAGAGGGATCGGCAAAGAAAATGAATCAACACAGCAGAACATTTTCATTCAGTCTGAGTTAAACTCCACCGCAGTCTGATGAAGACAAGTTACTCAAGTTCTCTCTTACTCTATTACAATGTTACTTTTCCCTATGTGATACTTTACTTTGTTACTTTATATTTCATCTTTTGTTGCTTTGTGTTGCTTTGCATTGCTTTAATTTGTGACATTATGTTTTGCTACTTTAACTTGTTATTGTTATTTTGTTACCATTTCTGTGTTACTGTTCCTGTGTAACTGTTCCCGTGTTACTGTTCCCGTGTGGCTGCAGCTGTAGCAGTAACAGTAATCTCAGTGATGGTATTTCTGTGCGTATGAGCCCCGCCGACTCACTGTAGAGGTCGGACTCGTCCAGGATTTCTGATTTGATGATCTCCTCGATCACGTCTTCCAAAGTGACCAATCCCAGAACCTCGTAGAACGGATCTCCCTCCCCCTCGTTGTTCACCTTCTGCACGATGGCCAGATGGGATTTACCTGGGGGAGGACACACAAACACAAACACGGGTTACCATGACAACGCCACCAGATCCAAAGGGGGTGGGTACCGCCGAAAGCCCAACTTCCCATCCTCTTTTATGTCCTTTTAAGACACACCAGGTCAATTCTCACAGTGATTGACATGGTTTAGAACCAATGAGGACAGGCTTTGGGGGGGGGGGGGGGGGCGTAATCAGATTAGCTCCGCCCCCTGATGCTTCCTGGCTGTGGATTTACAGGAAGGGCAGACTGTCGTCTTAATGCGGCGCAGGCTAGACAAGGAGCTTTAGAGAGGAACAGTCAGGGCGGGGTAAAAATAAACTCCTGAGCGCTCTCTAAACTGCCCCCCCACCTTCACCGGAGCACGGCGAGGTCAGCGGGACGGACGGCACCTGACAGCTACTTTAGTCTCCTCTGTGCCAGCACAAGCGTGCAACGGACACAATCAGACGATTTCAGCATTCACAGTTTTTCTACTGATGCGTGGAGCAGAAAAGAGTTTATTCCAACAGTAACTGGCCCAGTTGCACCTCCGAGACATCGGACATCATTTGCTCTTTTAGCCTCCCTGGAGCTGGAGCTGTGTTAGCAAACACACATTTTAACAACTAAAGAAGATTTAGACATCCACTGCTTTTCTGGAGATATGTGGAGCAGAAGAGAGTTTAGAACAACAGCAACTTGTGGACAACATATAGAAGTCACTATTTTTATTCTCCTGAGAGCTATGTTAGCAAACGCAGAAGCTGACAATAAACAAAGGTTTTCAGGGAGAAGATTTAGCCGATCGCAGCTTTTCCAGAGGTATGACTAGCAGAAAAGCTTGTATGAATTCCACAAACTAACAAGAGAAGATGTTTCCAGGCTGAAAGAAGCACCGACACAAGCTGCAGCATCATTAATTCATGAGCCGATCCATCTGCCGAAAGATGACTCAGCGTTTTTTCACCCACTGGGCATTATGACTCCGAGTGCACCTTCAGGAAAAAGTCTTGGGTGGGTAAAGACTAAATCAATATCCTTCTGTTTATATGTGTCTCAATATTTCCCACGCTGTTCGAGGAATTTGAGGACACTAGAATATGTTTGTGTGGAAACACTTTGGGAATAATGTTAATATTATAAGGAACGCTATAAGAGATTATAGGACTTTTACTTTAGTGTATCGGGGACAGCAGTGAGGCGTGTAGCGTTCTTTCACTGTCCCTTTAACTGTCATGTTCAGGTGTTTTATCCGAGGCGTTCACAGTATTTCAAAAGATGTCAAGAGCCCGTCGAGAGCCGTGTGTGAAGAACGAGGATGGGTTTGAGAGAAAGGCTGGTTTCTGTAGAGCGAGATTGGTTTGCAGAATGAGGCCCGTTTAAGTAGAACGAAGCTGGTTTTAGTAGAAGAAGGTTTGTTTTAGTTGAACGAGGCTGGTTTTAGGTGAATAAGGTTGGCATTAGCGTGAGGGCGGTTTCAGTGATACTGGTTTCTGGAGAGCAAGGCTGTTTTCATAAAAGTCTGGTTCCTGAAAACGAAGGCCAGTTTCTACAGAGCAGAGCTCAGTTTGGAGAGAGAGGCTGGTGTCTGTAGACCGTGGCTGGTTTTAGAGAAAAGCTGTTGTTAGAGCTGGGCTGGTACCAGTAGAATGAGGCTGGTGCAGAGTGAGCTTTGTTTTTTTGACAGAACAAGGCTGCTTTCTTCAGAGAGACTGGTTTTTATAGTCAGGCTGGTTTCTGCAGAGTGAGGCTGGTTTTATAGCGAGGCTGTTTTTGCAGAGCGAGGCTGGTTTTAGAGCAAGACAGTTTTCTGAAGAGTGAGGCTAGTTTTATAGCGAGGCTGGTTTCTGCAGAGCAAGGGTGTTTTCTACAGAGTGAGCCTGGTTTTTAGAGTGAGGTTGTTTTCTACAGAGTGAGGCTGGTTTTTAGAGTGAGGTTGTTTTCTGCAGAGTGAGGCTGTTTTCTGCAGAGTGAGGCTGTTTTCTGCAGCTATAAAAAGCCTGGGCTGCAGGTGATGCTCATTCACACTGACAGGTGAAGTTTCACTGGACCTTCTGCAGGTTTTAAGGACGCTCGCTGAGCCTCATGCACCAGCATCCTCGTGCGCCAGCATGCAGGAGCCACCCGGCAGCGGCTCTCGCATTAGCTGGGCTTCCCAGGTGTGGATGTCAGCGCTCAGATTTCCTGCATTAATCCGGCGCGCCCGAACGTGCGGCGGCTGATTCCTGCGATTAGATCCTGAAATCCTGCACACGAGCGTCGGCCACAACAAAAAGCTGGCAGCAGATTAAAGCCGACACTGAGGGAGCCACTCCACCACATCCAGCACAGAGCGGCTTCACACCACCTATCAGAGGCTCAGAACACTCAATCTGCACTTCTGAAAGCATCTCCTCCCATCTGTACATCTATTGAAGATAGTGCCTCGGTGTTGGTAGAAACTGAACTTATTAAGGATCTGGATGGGATATAATGACAGAAAACCACATTACCACCATTAAGATGTTGAAATCTGTAGATAGTTTGTATTTTATTGCTTAAAAAAAGTTGTGTTTTTAATCACATTTGAGCCTCTTAAAATGAAACACAGTATTAATATTGTATTAATTTTCTTTTTTTGTAGAAATTAAACTTAACATTAAAACAATTTTTTGGGGGGGGTTACAACATTTTGATTATAAATACATGGATTTTGAATATAATTTAAGCCTATTCTAGAACAGATCTTTAAATAGTACTTTCAAAAAAAAATAACAAAATGACACTTCTAGACGTCAAAGGTGGGAAACTTGAGTTACTGTGTCAATACAAACGTTCATAATACAAACTTTCTCTGGATCTTAGATGAAGAAATGTTTGTTTTTTCAATCAGACTTGAGCTCCTGGTGAAAAAGATTTGCTTCTTTTTTGTAGAAATTTTCTGAATCGTTTAATCTACATTAACACGCTCACTTTCATTGTGAAGACATGCTTTTAAAATCAGATTACAGTAGATTTTATTCTGTTGGAGTAAAAACTAAAGTTAAAACAGGACATAGAGCGGAAACATCGAAAGGAAAATAGATTTCTGATTTTGTAGAAATTAAATTCAATTTTATCAGAAATAATGATCAACGAAAAAAAAGGAAAAAGAGAATAATTGCAGATTTGAACTTGTTATGTGGAGGAGTTTAATTCAGACAATAAAAGAGCCGTGGATTAAAGTTAGTTTTAGTTCGATGCTGCTAGAAGACGAAAGCAAGTTGAGAAGGTTTAGTGAGGAGGAAACAGACTGGCTCCGCTCTGCTGCTCATCCCACAAATGCAGGATCCTCTCAAATCAATCAAACTACTTTCATGCTTTGGAAGATTCAATAAAGAGAACCTTCATGAACACACGACACACTTTTTCAGCGTAGTTTACTAATTTACTTATAATTGTGCATTTACAGTGTATTTTTATTTATATGATTAAATAAGTGCAGAGTTAATCTTTCATCTGTATATTGATTTACTCATTTGTATGTAACAGCTTGATTACAGAGAAAGATTATATTTTAATGTTTCTTGGAGCTGTAATTAAGAGTTTATCTCTTTCTAAAGGAAGACAATAAAAACAGCATGACTGTTCTACAGCCTTCTATTGGATTCATTCAACTAATGGTTTATTGTTTATTATTTTCTGTGCAGCTAGAAACGCTTTTCCCAGGAGGTAATTGTTTTAAATAAATAATTGATTTCCAATCTGCAATTTACACTCTACACTCAAACAATAGATGGAATCAGCCTACAGATTAAAGAGGAGTCGGATACATGCTTCATACATCCCTACATGTGGATACAGTTCCTCTGAGTTTTACGCGTGAGTCAAGTTGCGCCACCGAAGCGCTAATATAATGTTTTCTAACCACAAAAACAACAGGCGGGAATTTGAAATTCAAGGAGTATAGTTGCATATATGTAAAAGAAAAGTAAACATTAGTCCTGAACTAAAAAAAAAAAAAAGAAAAGCCCTGGATTTCAATCAATTCTCGTGCGCACATGTTAGTTTCGGTCGTTTCTTGCGTTTTTTCCAGCTTTAACCGCGCGTGGTGTCATTACTGTGCACGTGAGACGGAGGATGCAGAGTTATTAAACCCACAGAAACATTTTCCGAGCGACACTTTTGCATCGGGAGGCTGAAACGTGCGTTCCCGGCTCACAGCGCTGCGCGTAAAAGGCGCCGCCGGCTGTCGTGCGTGCGTAAAAGTGGACTGCTATGTTTCCACTGATCGATGCGTTCTGATCGATACTGATGCAGACGGGAGGGAGAGAGGGTGGAGATGGGTGGAGATGGGGGAGGGGGGGGGGGTGTTGGAGACAGGTGCACGCGGAAGAGGTTGTGGCGGGGTAAGTTGGACGCACCTTTCTTGAACTCCTCCAGCATGGCGTCCAGCTTGGTGTCGTGGAAGACGAAGTGCACCGGGTGGTTGTAGAACTTGGTGATGGTCTTCAGGGTGGTGCAGTCGTCCGGGTCCACGAAGGCCAGGTCCTTCACGTACAGGATGTCCACGATGTTGGAGCGCTCGTCGTCGTAGACCGGGATGCGCGTGTAGCCGCTCTCCATGATCTCCGACATGGTGTTGAAGTCCAGCACGGCGTCCGCCTGGATCATGAAGCAGTTGTTGAGGGGCGTCATCACGTCCTCCACGGTCTTGGTGCGCAGCTCCAGCGCGCCCTGGATCATGTTGAGCTCCTCCTTCACCAGGTCGTTGTAGGGCTCCGTCACCTTCAGCATCTCCACCAGCTTCTCCCGGTTGTACACGGTGCCGATCTCCTGGCCCAGCAGGACGTCCAGCAGCTTGCTGACCGGGTAGGACAGCGGGAAGGTGAGCAGCATGAACAGCTTGGTCACCACGATGGTGTTGGCGCCCACGGCCAGCCCGTGGCGCGAGCACAGCGCCTGGGGCACGATCTCCCCGAAGATGACGATGCCGATGGTGGAGGCGACCACGGCGCCCAGCCCGGAGCCGATCAGGTCGTCCAGCAGGATGGTGAGCGTGGTGTTGACCAGCACGTTCCCCAGCAGCAGCGAGCACAGCAGGTAGTTCCCCTTGCTGCGGATGGGCTCGATCTTCCGCGCGTACTTCTTCTCCTTGTCGGTGCCGCAGCTCTGCACGATGCGCAGCTCCATGGGGTCCAGCGCCATCAGCCCCAGGTTGAGCCCGCTGAACATGCCGGACAGCACGAGCAGGCAGGAGATGAGGATGGCCTGCAGCCACACGGGCAGGAAGGACTTCTTCTCCTCCAGCACCAGCAGCCGCCCGTCCGAGTCCCCCAGCAGCACCCAGCGCCCGCCGCCCTCCGCGCTCCGCGTGCACACCGCGTACTCCTTCCGCGGCTCGCTCTTGCGCAGCGGCTTGACGCGCAGGCTGAGCAGCCCCGACGTGCCGCGGCTGCTCACGTTCATGAACGTGCCCACCACGATGTCCTTGGTGAAGTCGGTACAAGTCCTCCCGTCCGGCGCGTCCGTCATGCCGCCGCTGCCGCCCCTGGAAGCCGCCGCAGCCTCCTCATCCTCCTCCTCCTCCTCCTCCTCTCCCTCCGTCACCTCCGAGAAGCGGATCTGCGTCCAGGCGCCCGCGTGCAGCCGCAGCCCGTAGAAGCGGAGCTGCACGGTGCTCTCCTCGGTCACCTGGATGACTCCGTCGTCATTGGTGCTGGCCGGCTTGTCGCTGCGCTCCAGCCGCATGCCGAGCACCTGACTCCCGGCGCCGCCTCTGCCGCCACCGCCGCCGCCTCCGCCTCCGCCGGACCCCGCCGCTGCCGCAGCGGCCGCCGCCGCCGCCGCCGCCCCGGCCGTCTCCGAGCGGCCGCCGACGGCGCTCCACAGGCAGATGATGACGGTGAGAGCGTAACCCTGCTGCCCGCTCCATTCTGTCGCCATGTTTGTTTCTCTGCTCGGCGACCTGGGAGCTGACGTCATTTACTCATGTCCGAGCGGCCCCGCCCCCCCGGCCGCCGCACAAACACACCCCCGGTAACCCCGCCCACCGCGCAGCGACAGGTAGGGCTAATAAACGAACACACCGCACCTCTGACGTCACCACACAAACAACTGATTATTCATTAATAATTAAGGAAAAACATCTGGAAATGAAGCTAAAGCACGATGGAATGTATTGATTCAGGACAGAAAAATACAGAAAAAGCCCGAATGATGAAATCACATTCATTCAACTTTTCTTGTAAAATGCCTAAAAAAATAAAACAAATAAAAAAAAGAAATTGAACAAATTAAAGAAAAATTTATAAAGATCAGTAAAAAAAAAAATTCACAAGTACTTAAAATATTTAAAATATAACTACAAGTAAATAAAATCTTTAGAATCATTAGAATTTACCTCCGATCAAAACTGAACTGCATGAATGTTAATATAAAAATTAAATATAAAAATACTAAAAACATGAAACAGATCTAAATGATATTAAAAAGTGATGAAACACTTTCTGACGATGAAGTTTATTTGAGATCATTTTCAGTTATTACTGTCAATAAAAATAGATATGTTATTTAGGATCACATTGTATAAATTGTTATTTATGATTGATTAAAAACAGATTCATTGTTTTGTTTGAGAAAACAAAAAGGTCACACAAAGGTCACGATGAGCTCTTTTGATCAGGACATATTAGAACATTAAATATTTCATAATTGTAATAAAAATCAGGAAAAACATGTTCACGTGTGAATAAATGAATAAATGTGGATGTGGAGAACAGCTTGGCAGAAAAAAATGACTTGAGCATCTTTTTAAGTATCCCTCCTCATCCCTCATCCTCCTTCCTCATCTTCCCTCCATCCTGCTCTTCCTCCTCCCTCCTTCATCCTCATTCCTCCTCCTCCTTCTCTTCCTCCTCCTCCCTCCTTCCCCTTGTTATTCTCTGCTGGGCACTGCGGCACACAGCAGGACGGACTCTGCTGCTGCTCCAGCGGTTTTTCATCCAATTGTGTCCGCAGCCAGCTGCTGTTATGTAAAGGCATCACGGCCCCCTCCACCCCCTCCACCCCTCCGGCCTTCATCCCTCCTCATCCTCACGCTGTCCCGGCCTGCACGCGGCTGGCAGCCGGCCGGTCTGCCGTCAGTCTCAGTGCTTTTTATTTGCAGCATTAATAATGATGAGGTGTGTTGTTGTTGTTGTTGTTGTTGTTGTTGTTGTTGTTGTTGTTGTTGTTGTTGATGATGCACAGTGAGCAGAGCTGCTGGGATGTTTTCTCACTTCACCTCACCTCACTGTGACTCTGCTCTTTGTTATTGGCTCCAACAAACTCTGATCAGCTCTTATGTAACAGCAGCAGGTTCATGACAGCGCCCCCCAGCGGACAACACACACTATACACACTGCAGAATACACAAGAAATACACAACACGTGCTCACGAGTCACACAGTTATGGTAGTTTTTTCATTTCACTTCTTAATTTGAGCCTATTTTAAAATGAAGTTTGTTTTTATTATCCTAATTCAATGTTTGTGATTTATTTTAACTATTATCATGAATTTTAGGACTTTGTGCCTTTTAACTCACAATAAAACATTGAAAAACATTTCTTTTAAATGTGTTCCTCATTTTGTTCAATATTTGTTAAATTATGTGATTTTTTAAAGCTAACTGAACATCAAAATCTCCTGTTTTACTTTTTCCCCTCACCTTAGTGGAAAAAGCTAATTTATGAGGAATAAAAAATAACACAAGGATTTTTTTAGGGGAAATATCTACTTATACACAAAAAAGTGAAGAAGGGAGAAAAACATGAAATCACATGTTTATCTTTATTACAATATTATTGTAGAAAATGAACATTACAGACAATTGTCCATAAATTAAAACAATAATCAGAATTAAACATTATTCTACATATTTGTACATAAGTCAGGCAGAATTTAAATAATCACAGTTTTAAACACAAGAAATATTTTCCTTTGAAACATCTTGTGTTTTCGATACATGTTTTTAAGCCCATTTGGCGCCATTACAGCTCAATTTGAGCTGATAAAGTGCAGTGGCTGATTTACATGTCAGTTTGTGCCTTGAATTCCTGTTTTTTTTATTACATAAAATGTTCCGCTGAGTTGGAAAATGCTCAGAGCTTTGAAGCGTTCGCAGCTTTTCTAGATGTATATGGAGGAGAAAACCAAGGGTCAGCTTAACGCTGCTCCTGAGACGTCTGCTAACAGTCCAGTGTGGAGAGTGTCGGTTCAGCTTCAGCTTGTGTTGAAAATCGGAGAAGGTGAGTTGATGTGCTGATGTTAGCATGCTAACCGGCTAGCCTCAGGCGTTGTAAACTGGTGTCTAGATGGGATTATTTCATTGAACGGACTGCGGTGCCTCACTGGCGCCACCTCATGCACAGAAGTGGTTCTGCATCACTCTGACATGCTGCACTTTCCTGAACTCAAACTGAATTCCTGTCACAATTAACCTGGATTTTATGTGTAATATAATCACACATAATCGCACACAGATCAGTCAGGCGATGTGAGGATTCATCTCGGGTTTTTTTCTTTTCTTCTTTTGAATGTTTTTGTGTTTTGGGGTCACTGCCGCCGACCGTCTCCCCGACTGCGAGCGCTCTGCGAGGCCTCGTCCACCGGGGGAAGAAGCTCCACGTTGTAGCTCACCTTCTTCGACTGCAGGATGCTGTAGCTGTTATCGAAACACAGCACGTCTGTCAGACACACACACACACACACACACACACACACACACACACACACACACACACACACACACACACACACACACACACAAACACAATTATTTTTACTTTTTGTAGCAGTTTTACTAATTATGTGAATCTAGTTGATCTAGCAGTGACCAGGTGGTGGCGCTGTGGCGCAGACTCACACACTCCGGGCTCGGTGCAGGTGAGGCAGTTATCTTCAGGGACCAGGTGAGCGTTGTAGCGCTCGCTCGGAAGAACCTGCTGCATGTCGCTCAGCTTCTGAGCGCCGCCGTCTCCGGTCCGCCGATACACCCCGAAGCCGATGTCTGCCCCGTCACTGCAGAACTGCCATCTGGGAAGGGGGCGGGGCCACACAGGTGAGGAAACGGACACTCTGCACAACGACATGTTTCCGTGTGTGAGTGTGTGTGTGTGTTGGTACCTCAGCAGGCTTCTTGCTGCCGTCACGTCGAACTCCAGCTGGAAGACGGATCCTCGGCTGATGGTCACGCTGCTGTCGTACTGAATCTTCACCGAGTCCCGAACGTAGAACGAACGGGGAACCGTGCCGCCATAGTTTATCTGCAACCACAGCAGGCTGTGAAAAACTGTGGTAAAACTCTGTAAAATGTGGTAAAACTGTGGTAAAACTGGTAACACTGAAAGTAAAATGGTAAAAAGGGTTAAGCTGTTAGTAAATCTGACTAATGGTGAAACTGGTTAAAATGTGATAAAACAGCAGGTAAGCTGTGGGTAAATGAGTCAAGCTGCAGCGGTGCGGGGTTCGAACCATGGTTCTGCAGCGGGGGTCTCCGTCCGGGTCGGTCAGCGTTCCCCCATAAGCCACCGGGAGCTGCTCAGGCTCGATGTGCTCACGCAGAACGTCCTGCCAGTTACCTGCACACGTCAAATAAATGTTAGAAAATATCAACTAAACCATCTGAAATTGGTTTAAAATGAGTAAAAATGGCTACAAAAACACATTAAACGACGCATTAATGGAAAATGAGATATAAAATGTTCAAATTTGAGGGTAAAAACAGAAAACTTGCTCTCACTTCCTAAAACGAGGATCTTGCGTCGTGTTTCGTCACACAGGAAGTGTTTGATGAGGCTGTACGCCATCGGAAATATTTTGGGAGCTGTGAAGAAAAACAGAAAAAAATGGGAAATTAACTGGAAACTAAAACCAAAAAGATTATTCAAATATCGAATAATATGATAATAGTCAAACGTATCTGCAGGATTCACCTTTGATGACAAACACACGTTTCAGCCCTTCAGGGTAGTTATCTTCAAACATGGTGAGGATCTGCAGGAGAACAGACGTAACGTTAACATACAGGTGAGTGCAGGTGTGTGTAGCAGGCAGGTGTGTGACACAGGTGTGTGTAGCGGGCAGGTGTGTGACCTCTCCATAAGTTTCTACTGCTGGTTTCCACATGTGCTTCAGTCCAAGTCCTTCACAGTCATAGATCAGAGTGATGGCCTCGATATTCTTTCCCAGCTGGCAAGAGAAGGAGGAAGAGAAGGAGGAGGAAGAAGAGGAGGAGGTGGAGGTGCAAAGAGAAGGAAAGGATAAGTTAAAAAAAAAACACATAAGTAGGATCAAATGAAGCAGTTTGACTGCGGGAACGAGGAAATGAGGAACCTTCTCCGACTGCCTCTGACACTCCCGCCGCAGCAGCTCCGTGTGGCGGATCTTGGACTTCATGAAGTCCTGCTTGGTGGACGACAGCAGGAGGCCTTTCGGGTCCAGAGGACCAATCACATCGTACCAGACGGGGCTGCCCTCGCGGTCGTAACCGCACATCCCTCCGGACACGTACTTCTCGATCACCTGAGGAAGAGGAAGAGGGGGAGTGACGAAGGCCAGACACACCGCTGAGCCCGACGCCCGGAGCACGCCGTCTCACCTCCGGAGGCTTCCAGTCCGATACGAGGGTGTCCACCTTCATCTGCCGCCTGAACTCTGCGTGCTGCGGAGAACCGAAGAGGAGCGCCATCATTTGAAAGTTCAACTGGAGCTAATCTATCAAACACGAATGATATGAGCTCAGCTGGAATCGAACACGGACAATTATGGCCCACCTGTTCATGCTAGCTAGGTTAGCATGCCATCAGCTAGTCAATGTTACGTTGTATTGATCATAAATATGTGGCCACACGGTTGATCTTTGGTGAGAAGCTGCGACAATGGAACCGTTTGAGTATTGACGGTATGTACGGCACTGAGCTGTTGCCATGGCGATGGTAATAGAAACCAGGTTAACGTCACGGCTCAGGTTCAGCAGGTCATTGACGACGACCGCTGGTCATTGTTCTGGAGCTTTGTCGTCATGGTAACAGCAGATGCAGTGCAACAGCAGCTAATGGTTTCAGTCACACCACGCCCCGGTTGCCATGGCGCCAGTGTATACTACGCCTCCCCTGTCCAACAGTGTGCACTCAGATTTGTATGTTTCAGTGTTCTGGGAGCTCAGGAGGAAAAAGTGAAATCCTGGTTAAGCACAAGGTCAAAAGTCTTCAAACAAGATGGCCGCCCCCATTAAAGCTGATCCTGTTAGCGGTCTCCGATTAGAAACACAAAGTTTTTATCGTCCTTCGTTCATAAAAACACACGGGTGTCACATCGAAAACGCGACACCATTTTTATGTCTCTACTGACGGTTTTCATTTTAAGGGGGTTCGACTTTAAAAAGTTACATTCCAGGAATCTGAACGTAAAGTTAGCACACTTGGCTAACAAAAGCCAGACGGACTGGCAGAGCACCGGCCATCAAAGTGCTCAAAAATAAATGCAATCAAAACGAGAAAACGCTGTTTATGCTCTCTGGAGCTTCAACTCTGTGCCGTCAGTCTGAAAACAACTCCGATCGACAAGGATTAAATATTAACTGTTATCTGGCTGCTGACTACGAACTGGCAGCGTAGCAGTTTTATAGTTTTCACTCTGGCAGCACATTTCCGGCTGAGACAGAATATGTCCGAATAGTTTTATAAAAATCAAACTGCAGGCAGTTAGTTTCAGTGTTCGAGCGGGGAGCTGAATGTGCTTCCTTCTTTGACCGCCAGGGGTCAGAGGTCAAGGTGTGTTCACTGAACAGATCTCACCTTTCTGATCATGGCCTCGGCTTTCTCCACATTGAAGTTCCGAGCTGGGAAAAAAAAGAAGATGCATATTTTTATATTTGAGTGAACTTCTCAGATTCAAATGATGCCAAAACTACGTTTAAAGAATAAAAAAAAAAAAAAAAGAAATGGTTAATTTAAAAGAAATGACATCTGTTTAATTCTTAATTCTTCACTGAGCTGTTGCTGGCTGAAGAAATGTTGAATTTGGTTTAAAGTTCCTTTCAAATCGATTGACAGATGTTTTGAACGAGAAGTCGTCCGGTAAAAGTTCAAACCCGCATCGATCAGAAGTTCCCTGAATGCTGGACCAGTCCACAGCTGGAACTCTGCCCCACCTGGAAAACCCTCCGACCTGAACCCGCCGCATCAGTTCCACCAGATTCTGAGTCCCTGCAGGGAACCGCCGTCAAGATTCAACGCTTCTCTTCACATTTAAAGCAGAGAGAGGAACTTTCACAGGCTCTTATTTTAAAACTTCATTTTTCTGGACTAAATGTGTTTAATATCCCTTAAAATACTTTTATCTTTTGCAGTAAATCCCTTCTTTAACTTATTTTATAGACATGTTTGAAGTAAAAAATACTATTTGGTTTTCCTTCAAAGACTTTGTTGTGTGTTGTGTGTGTGTGTGTGTGTGTGTGTGTGTGTGTGTGTGTGTGTGTGTGGAATGTGAAGCATCCAGAGCGTCAGCGCGGTTCCCCCAGGACAGACTGACTCATTGTACTCAAGTAAAAGTACACATGAAGTAACTGGAACGACGACCTCTGAACTTCAGGAGGCCTGTCACTCTTACACACTTCCTGTGAAGAACTGTTGACTTTTGAATCCGACCTGATTTCACATGTTAATATTTGTTCTCTGTTGAAACTCTTGAAAAAACTTTAAAAAAAAAAATAAAAGAAAATGAAGCCTGCCAGACTCCTGCCTTCATTTAGGGAATAGCTGTTAAAAAAGCAGCATTATTCTTTCAAAATTGTTATAATCAGGTACGAAGATATAGGCTTTCTAAAAACACTTTAAATAATAAAAAAAAAATACTTTTAAAAAAGATGAAAACTGATAAATGAAAAGTTTTTAAATTACTTTCATGTTTCTTTAATAAAATCAAAGTGAAATAAATGAGATTAAATTAATTAAGGTCCCTGGAAAGCAATGTGTGCGTATGATTAATTACATTTAACGACTAATTTAATGATTAATATTAATCATAATGTCGTAATTTATATTTAAAGGCAAAAATAATTAAAAATACAAATACATGGCTGTGAAAACAATGTGCTTGTGATTCTAAAACAAACTGGAAAAACAGCAGGATCCTCAAAGTAAAACAAATAAATAAATAAATAAACTCAAGCTTTAAAATACAAAAAATTTAAATCTAAACACAAAACTGTGTTTTTGCTCCCAACTTTTCATGAGTTTAAGTCAGGATGTGGAGGTCCTGGACCTGGACCTGTTTTAGTGTCCAGCCTGACGAACACCCGATCAATGACCCTGATCAGCAGGCGGATCGGCTCCACCGGAGGAGGAAACGCTCCGCAGCACAGATTCAGATCGACTGATGAACATCTGACAGAAATTGGCCTTTTGTGTCGATGGAAAAACTCTTAGATCTTTGAATTTGCGAAAAACCAGAACGCATCGTTCAGATTTTTCACTGATTGTTGATCTAAAATGACCAACTCCTTGATTAAAAACAGTGTTTTCTTCTCTTGTTTGTGTGTGAAATGAGAATGGAACGTTTCAGAGACAGTGTGTGTGGCGTTCAGGAGCCGTGCTGCGTTCAGGGTCCAGGAATGAGCAGGCTGATCTGAATGAGCTTGGAGGCTCTGACAGGGCTGTGTTTTTCCCCTCTTTGGGCCGTTGGTCCGCCTCAGACCTGTTTGTCGGGACCCTGGGGGGGGCGGCCCCGGCCGGGCGGCCTCACCTCGGAGCCAGCGCAGGAGGTAGTGGTCGTGCTGAGCCGGCAGGTCGGGGACCAGGTCCTGGATCCGCCCCCGAAACTGGAAACAAGCGGATCTTATCAATATCACGGTATGATTAACTGAAGGGGGCCTCACACACACACACACACACACACACACACACATCTGAGAGGGAACACGGGATAATCCAGTCCAGAACCAGTCAGAAACCAGTTTAAAACCCAGTTTAAAGAGAGCAAAACAACTGCTCACAGTTCCCATGTCGGTGGAAAAGAAACAAAAAGAGAAATCTTCCATGCAAAACGTGATAAACTTGTCAGGAACTGTTTAAAAAAACGTCCAAACCGTAACATCAGTGAAGGATCCCATCAACAGTCAGAACCCAGCAGAAAACAGGTTTAAACACAGTTGAAAAACTCAGTCAGGAAACAGAGCAGAACAAGGAAAAAAATTGATCAAAGTGAGTGAACCCCTTCATGAACCACTGAAAACCTCCAGTAACCAGTGAATCTCTTCATTAACCAGTGTGAACAACGTTTAGAGATGAAAATCAGCTCAAACAGCTGCTGGAAACAAGAACAGAAACCAGTCTGGAACTCACACACACGTACAATCTACTGACATTAATGACATGAATTGGAGTTTTCGGGTTAAACTGAGGGAGTTTTGATTTAATAATGAATATTTGTCTCTATAAAAACAGGAGTTTGTTAAATCTGAGTTTCTCTGAGGGTCATGAAGCAAATCTGAAGGAAACTTCAGGCTGAAGGACTTCTGCTACTGATCTGATGTGACCTGAGGATGAGGACGGTGATGAAGATGAGGATGAAGATGGTGTGTGTGTGTGTGTGTGTGTGTTACCTGGGTTAAGGCGTCAGCCTGCCGGGGGCTCAGATCTCCCACCCGTCCGCTCATGTCTGCAAACTGTGAGTGAAGAGGAAAACAAGAGAGGCAGGAGGGGGAAGACACACTGATCCCACCCCACACACGCACACACACACACACACACACACACACACACACACACACACACACACAGGTTAAACCTGAAACTCTGAGCATGACAAAGTGCTGCGTTCACAGTCAGTAGGACGTTAGAACGTCTCCATGTTTCAGTCAAAAAAAGTTACTTGTTCAGTATTTAAGTCAAAATTTCCTTCTTTTTTACTTAGTTTTTAGATGAACAAAGTCCTTTCAGTCACTTTCAGTCCAAAACTTCTTTTTTCTTTTATCATTTCGAAACAAATGGAAAAACGAAGTTTGCCACTTCTGCACTTTAAAGGTGCTGTAGGCAGGATTTTGCTAGTCAGTGCTATTTTTTCTGTGTTTTCTTTGGATTAAATGTTAGAGTATCCATTGATAATCCTTTAGGAGTGTAGCATAATTGCACTACCGCGAGGGCGCAGCGTTTCCATCTGTCTCTGTTCTGAGCTGAAAAGGAATCTCGACAGCTCCAGGTATCTTTGACCAATCAGAAGAGCCCCTGAGGCAGTAACCATGATTGGTCGAGGGGCGTTCGTCACACGTTCTTGTGGGAGGGGCTTAACTTGCGTGAGGGCGTGATGTCAGAGAAAACAGGACAGGATTGGCTGTGCTGGGTTTCAAATCGCCATCTTGCTAAGGTAACCCTAAGCAAGATGGCGGAGATGCGGAATCCTGCCTACAGCACCTTTAACTTTAAGAAAACTGATATTTGTAACTGATATTTGATTATCAATAAAGCTCATGATTATCAAAGTTCTGTTTTTCAGAAACTGTTTCTAATTGATGGAATGTTGTGTGGAAAAATCAACATAGAATCCCAAAGGTTACATTTAGGTTTGACAAAATATTTCTGCAAAGGAAAAATTCTATTTTTATATATATATATATTGCATTCAATTCTCAAATAAGAAATATTTTGTGAAGTTTTTTGTGTGGAATACTTTTTCAATTCGATAAAAACATTAAACTTTTTTGAATTTCTTGCATGAAACATTAAAATTTGTCATTTTATTAAATGTATAAAGCTTCTTTCACGAAGAAAGTATTGATTTTCTAAACATTTATGAATAATTAACATTGTTTCATGTCAGATTTGATACAAATTAAACCAAGATTAGAAATTTGTGTCCTTCAGTTTTTCACTTTTTTATGGATTTCGATACAATATACAAAAACTGGACCACTCAATACCAATAAATGATTCAAGGAAACATTATATTAAGTGAGAGGAGCAGGAGGAGGAAGCAGACGACGGACAACATTTGTCACAAAAGTAATTTTTTATTCTTTTAAATACAGGCGCGGTTCAGAAATGAGCCCAAAATAAAGCCGCTGTCATGAATAAATAGAAGATTTACGGTAAATGACACCAAAAACCTCAAACTTCGTCTGAGGGGGAAAAAAAAAATCCTTCAGAAGACAGCCAGAAAGAAAAGTTAAAATATTCAGGATAATAATTTACCTCCTTAAAATATAAAGAGTGAAATATCTCTGGTTTCAAACTGAAAAGTGTTGGTAAAGTTCCAGTTTGAGGTTTTTAGCGCAGCAGCAGGTGCAAGTTAGTGTAGAATCTGGAGAGGCTGAGGAATCCAACGATTTTTGAGGGTCTTTGAATGCACCACAGGTGAAAAACGGACTTTTTTGGGGGGATATTTTCTCTTTAAAGGTTTTATGGTTTAAAAGGGAAAATCGTGGCAGGTTTCAGTTGTAAAATCATTCAGTTTCGTCCTCAGATGAAGCGAATAGTCACAACATTTGTCATCGTGCGCACAGAGCCAGTCGATCCGTAGAAACATGACAGGCTGCAGGTGGAGATGTTGATAAAGCGAAATCAGACGATCAGAACCGCGACAGAGAAAACAGAAATCCGCCTGACGACACGAAATCAATGAAGCCTATCAAAAATATTCACTCTCATCCTCTTTTTTTCTTTTAAACACTTTTTTATCAATGATTCCAAAAATAACTCTGCAATATTTCAACAAAAATAAAAATAAAGGAAAAGCTTGGCAGATCTCTTTAACAGGAACTGTTTTCTTTTTGGGGGCAGCAGGAGGGAACCACCTGAACTTTGACCTCTGCTAAAGTCAATTTGAGCTCCGATAAGGAGGTTTGGACATTTAGAGCAGCGTTCAGCGAGTTCACGGCGAGAAAGCTCCGGATTCAGCGTTGATGCTCGATGGCGGGTGAAAGAGCAGAAATTCTTACTATTAATTTTAATTATTTAACTTTTTCCTCTGTAGCTTTTGCTGCAATTTGTTATCTATATATTTTTTTCTTCCCAGCATGCTTAGCTGTAAGTATTTTGCTAAATGACTATTTACCTGATTGGATTAATTCAGTTGTTTTGTTTTTTTTTTTTTTTAATTTATTCATCTGGGTTTTTTTTTCTGCAGTTCTGGTAGTTAGTTTTCATCTTTTAAAATTGTCTTTTTTTTATTTCTGCTGTCATTAGCATTGAAGTGTTTTAATACATTTTTCTGCAGGTTTTAATGTTCACTTTTTTTATTTTTTTATTTTAATTTTTGCAGTTTTGCAGTTTTATCTTGTCTTCAAAATCTGTTTATTTTAATCTTTTTCAGTGTAGTTCTTTTCATTTTGATATTTTCAGTCTTTAGAGATGTTCATTTCAGATCCATATTCTTTTTTTTTTCCTGTTTAATGTCATGGAAGTTATGTTTTATCATCATTTTCATTCACTTCCTTTTTAAGTCACTTTTATATCTGATGTCCAGGTTGTAGTTATATTTTCTGTTCCATTGTTTTTTTCATCTTTTAATCGTTTCCCACAGAATTGCTTTTTTTCTGGCTCCCTATTTATTTGAACAACAAAGCTGTCAAGGTTTTGGTGGTTTTTGTCCATTTTGCTCTGAATATTGATAAAATTCAGTTTAGTTCTGGAAGAGAAACGAGACAATGTGGGTGAAGAAACCTGAACAATAAGGAAAATATTAGATAATGGGGCCTCAAGAGATGTGAAACAATGAAAAACAGACAAAAAAAAACTGAATGGATGATAAATATAATGACTGAAACACCAAAATTTAACAAACAATGAAACAAAAAAATGAGATGAAGTCAACAGGGCTGCAAACGAGGGTCCAGAAAGAAAACATGTGAAGCTATGAGAGCTATAAGAAATGAGACAAAAAAGAAGCTAAATGTTGCAACGGAAAACAAAAAACAGACAGAAATCCAAACAGGAGCCCTTCTAATGATGAAAACCAGCAAATAAAGCAGCGAATGACTGAATGAATGTGACAAAAAAAAAGACAATAAATGAGGGACAAAGACAAAAAGCAACACGAAACTCGTAAAAAGACAGAAAGTGTTTGAAAACTAACGAAGTACTGAAGAGAGGAGAGAAATCCATAAGCAACGAAAACATGAAACCTTCAATGTGACAAAACCACGACGACACGGCAGAATCTCAAGTCGAAGAAACACAACGAGAAGAGAAATGTGCAAAACTACCGAGAGGTCAGCCCGAGGTCAATCGGAGGCTCAACAAGTCAAAACCAGACGAAGAGACGCACAGAGGGAGGCGAGGAGCCGGAGAATAAAACGTCTGAAAGACGAGAAACGAACAGATGACGGATGAAAAGGTGGAATAAGAGAAAAAGGAGACTCAAAATCATCAGAGAGAAACCAGAGAGTGCAGTAAAAACATCAGCTGGGCAGCAGGAGACTGATCTACTGTCCTGCTGGGGGGTCTCCATCCGGGGGGCCCGGGGGGGGGGGGGGGGGGGGGGGGGGGGGCGCCCCTGCATCACACACTGAGCTCTTCTTCTCACTGCTAAATGCTTCAAAAAACCTCAATACTGGACGAGGCTGGTGTCAAATTACAAAGTCTTCATTCGTGTGAAGCGTGACCAGCCTGGTTGCCACGGAAACCACAGTGCTCCACAGTAACTATCAGCATCCCCCCCCCCACCCCCCCCACCCCCAAGCAAGGTGAACAGCTCAGCTAAACGAGTCGTATCGTCATGGATTCCCTGATCCGGCCGGGGTGAGGCTGGTGTCAAATTACACACAGCGCTACATGTTGAATGTCGGTTTTGAGAGACGACGGGTCGATGTGGAAAGACTACAACATTTATCAGACTTTAGTTGTTGGGAGACTGAACCGATCGGGGGAGGCTGATGTCAAATTACGAGCAGTTGATGCTACGGGTTCATTCTGCAAAACAACGTTCCAGAATTTATTTGCTCATTTTTTTTGTTTAACAGCTGAGGTCAGAATGGAATTACACTGTTACCTTATTTTCTCACGATGAAACTGGTGTCAAATTACAAGCACTGGCTTTTACTCGCCGAATGGAGGATTCCTGGGATGGGGGGCGGGCGGGGGGCACATAAAGAACCAATATCAGATCATTCAAGACTCTTCTGACTGTTCTATTTTTCAGACCATGTGACCCAATTTGGACCTGCTGGTCGCCATGGAAACCGTGGTAAACATTCGCTTTCTGAACACTGTGGAAAAACTTCACGAGCTTTGGCGTGAAACTTCGAGTTCTGTTGAGTTTCTGAAGAAAAGAGGAGGGAAAAAACAAAACCTGCTCGTGTCACAGCAGCGAGAGTCACGGGGCTGGGCCTGGCTGAGGCTGGCGTCCAATTACAAGCAGCGGCGCTGCCTGCTGGATGGAGGCTGGAGTCGGATGTGTTGATCTGCAGCCCTGTAGTGGATTCATTCATCTGGAGGCGAAGACGACGAGGCGCAGCACCCTCCACCCCCTCCCCCCTCCAGGTGGGCGGAGCAACATTCAGGGCGGAGCTCCGAGGGGAAGCTCAACAGTTGAGTTGCTTTTGGTCGTCGTCTTTCTTTTTTCTTTTTTTCCTGTTTGGCTTCGAGTGTAAAAGCAGCTTTGGTGATGAAGGTTAAAAACTCCAACAGATCGGGTTACGTCCTCGGACTCGGAGCGAGGGCCGGCGCCACGCCGGCGGCGGCGGAGCCGCCCTGGCGACCCCCCCGCGGCGGGGGGTTCAGTTCAAGCTGGGAGCGAGCCGCCGCTCCGCTAGATGACGTGCGTGATGTAGAAGGTGAACTCCATGTCCATGGCGGTCTGCGGCACGCTGGCTCCGCCCCCGTGGATGACCGGGATCAGAGCGCTGTCCATCTCGTTCATGTAGCGCTGCGGGAGGAGGCGGCCGCCGGAGCCGGCCTGGTACTCCACCTGCACACACACAGGACAGCGGGATGAGGAGGCGGGGTTGGGGGCGGGGCCGGGGCCGCGGATGGGCGGGGCCTCACCATGTCGGCCTGCGTGGAGACGCGCAGCGACAGCGAGTTGATGCCGCTGCAGGTGAGAACGGACAGGTGAGGAGTCAGAGCGCTGCAGGTCGCCACCGCCATCTCCTTCTGGAACACGCCGCAGGACGCCAGCACCGAGGGCAGGCTGCTGTCCGCAGACTTCAGCTGGTAGAACACCTGCACACACACACACATGCACGCGCACACACACGCGCAGTGAGCCGCTGCAGCCCCTCAGCTGCAGCTGCAGCAGATGTTCGGAGCCTCACCTCGGTGCAGCGGATCGATCGGCCGTTGCTCTCAAACTCGGCGTCCTGCTGCATCCGGACGCTGTGGACTCCATCCAGAGACCTGCCGTCCACGCCACTGCTCCTCCTACACACACACACACACACAGAACTCAGCTCTGTGTCTGTGCATTTGTCACACGTGTGTGTGCATGGTTATGTGTGCTTGGGTGATTTTTAAATGTGTATCTGTTATACTTGTTCATGTAAATGATTGTATGATTGTATGATTGTGTGTGTGTGTGTGTGTGTGTGTGTGTGTGTGTGTTACCCCGTGTTGGTCTCCGGTTTCCAGTCCACCCAGCGCACGGTGACGTTCTCTCGGAGCTCGCCGCCGTCGTTCTTCCCACAGGGGATGGTGAAGTGGTTCTGCTCTCTCAGCGCCGCCCGCAGAGCCTCCATGGTCTCAGGGGGGATTTGAACCATCAACCCATCTGACACACACACACACACACACACACACACACACACAGATCAGTATCCTCCAGCAGGTCTGTGATGAAGTGAAGGTTGTTGTTTTTTTACCTTCTACGATGCTGGACTTGGCGATGAAGCCTGACGAGGCCTTCAGGGCGCCGTTAAACACCACGAAGCTGGCTCCGGTCACTGCACACACACACACACACACACACACACACACACACACATATACACATACATACACACATGGTGCATTCAAGGACAACTCAAGGGGTGGCTATCTGTGTGATGTTGATTTTAGCGGGGCGTTCAGGGGCGATTCTGAACGTCCGTCATCCTGCCGCTCTGCGATTTCAATGACTCTGAGGAGGCGTTTAAGGACACTTTCAGGAGTGGGAAATCTGTGATTTTGTAGATGTTGATGAGGCATTTAAAGACCGTCATCACAGTGGGTCATCCTGACTTTAACCATCCTGGCGAGGCGTTCAATGACAGTTCCGAGTGTCAGTTTTCAGAAAACGCAGTCTGGTTAGATAAGTGTGATTTATAAAATGAATCATTTCAGAAAAGCACGGTACTGGTGGTGCTGGGGGCCGGGGAGGGGTCCCACCTGTGCGCGTCTTCCCCGGCATGCTGCTGGCCTGCGTCTGGTAGTTTCCCTCCTCGTTCTGGAAACACACCAGGTGGGAGTCGGCGGCGGAGCTGAAGCTGGCGCCGACGCTGATCACGTGCTCGTTGGACGAGTTGACCACCTTCTGCATCTGGAGGAACGGACGTCAGGGATGGGGTGAGCGCTCCGAGCCGAGCGGACTCGAACCACAGACCCAGACGGCGGCTGATCCGGCGCTCTCACCTCGCTGAAGCTGCTCTTGGGGATGTCGATGTAGCTGTGGCCCATCTCCATGTGGATCCGCAGACCCTCCACCACCGGCAGGCTGTACTGGTAGTTCCTCAGGTCCTGCAGGGCAGCAAGAGGTCATAGAGCATCTTCCTCCTCTAACATCCAGATTATAGAGCATCTTCCTCTCTTTTCGTGATGCAACATTTCTGTCTTGGTGTTTGTGTCTCTCATTCCCACCCTGAGGCGTCCGGGTATGAGATAATCAGAGCGGCGAGCAGAGTCCACTCCGCCGCTGGTTTGGGGGCTCGGACTCATTGTTATTCTGCTCCTCCAGCTGCTGTGGACTCAAACACTGACTCATGGCGTCCTGAAGGAGGCCGACTCGCCCGCTGCGGTGCAGCCACAGTCCGACGGAGTTTAACTCTACATTCGTTCCATCACGGTCGAGGATCAGGGAGCAACTCCGTCACGCCGAGTGTTTAACTTTCAGCTGAAAGCTTCTGTTTCTGTTTGGAGCTGTGAAAACGGACCTCATGGAGGTTCGGCGGTACTCACAGCCAGTAAATTCATGATGGTGTGGCCCGTCTCTCGATACACCGAGTCCCGGAAGCGGATGCTCATCACAGCAGTGGGATACACTGGGAGAGAAATTAAAAGGGAAAATATGATTTGAGGCAGAAGCACGAACCTCGACAGAGTCAAGCAACACTAACACAGTAAGAGCATCAGCAATAATAGATCATATGACAACCAATATTTCCACTTTATACATTTATTCTATGAGAAATTTTGTTTTTAAAATATAATTATTTCAGCAGTTTGTATTATTTTCATGTCTTATTTGATTATATTCTTTAACTATGATACATATTTATGATCACAGAAAGCTTTAAAATGTTTCAATTAAATTATTAAATATTTTTTAATCATAATTAAATGTAATAAAATATTTTGTAATTATTTAAATTAAAATGTCATTAAATATTTCAGTAATTCTTTCATGTTCATGTATTTTTTTTGTTGTACATTTGGTATTTTTGTTTTGTTTTTCTTAGACTTTTTTGGGGGAATTTCCAAAGTTAATCACTTCAAAACACAAAGATATTTTTCTGCCATTGCACAGTTCTTTGTTTTCCCTCTTGGACACTTGCTTGTAATGAACTTGTCAGATTGACTAAGACTTTATAGGTTTTAATCGGATCGAAAGTTACTGAGAAAATGGGGCGGCTCTTCAGACCTCCGTCCCCCGGAGGGCGCCCTCACCCTGGTACTGCGCTCCGAGCCGCAGCAGCAGCCTGAGCGGGAACACCTTGGCCCAGGGGACCTCCAGCTTCTGGACCAGCAGGCCCAGCAGGAAGGGCGGCGGGGGGAGGGCCAGGCCGTCCAGCGGCTGGCAGCTGGGGGAGAAGAACAGCATCCCGCCGTGGTCCTTGCTGCCCAGGAAGCTGCTGGTGAACGTCACGTTGTCCAGCTCGCCCACGAACCGCCCTGAAAGCGTCACACATTCACCGCACTGAAGCCACACCCCTCTGTCACTTCCTGCGGTTCCCTGTCATTTAAAGGCGGAGCACCTTTCAGGGCGTCCTGGTAAACGGTGAGGTACAGAGTGAAGAGGTCTCTGGGCAGCGTCTTCTCCTCGGGGAGACACTCCAACACAAACACCAGCTCCTTCTGCCCCAGAGCCTGGAGCCCGACGGAGCCGAAGCACCAGCAGGGTCTGCTGCAGTCTGCAGACAGGGGGCGCCGCAGAGCTCGGGTCAAAGGTCAACCCGATCAAAACAAACTCTGGGATTCAGCTACATGACAGGCTATCATTCTCCGACACAGACACACGCTCACATGTGACCAGCTTGACGTTGACCAGCAGGTTGGCGTTGAGGACGAAGGTCAGAGGTCGAGGGCCGCCTTCCTCCAGGAGGTGCAGGATTTGACAGGGGGCGGGGCTTTCCGCCACCAGGACGTCTGAACAGGAAGCAGAGAGGACAGGAGGCCTCAGTGACAATCTGACAGAGCGACTCACCTCTACAGAGGAAACCATACAGATCATATCCAGAGGCAAGCGAAACATCCCAACAGCATAGAGGGCCAAACACGTACCGCCTCCTCCTCCTCCTCCTCCTCCGTCATCATCCTCCTCTCCCGTGGTGATGAGCAGAGGCGGAAGCTCGTCCTCGTTCTCCGGCAGGAGGCTGGGAACCCGGTTCACCAGAGAGCCGATCCCAGCGAGCAGCGCGTAATCCCAGGGGCCCGACACCGGGGCCCTCACCACCTCCGCCGTCCCAGAAGCCTCGGGGGCAGAGGGACCACCGAGCCCAACCGCTGAGCCGGGCTGCAAAGAGAAGGCTGGCTTTAAAAAAAAAAAATGTTGGCCGTCTTTATTTTGTGGAATGTAAAAGTGTTTATTATGATTATGATTCTAAAGTTCCGAACTCTGGTGTCCATATTTAGGAGATAACTGAGGCATTCACATGCCAGCGGGAGTGTCGGCCATTGACCGCGGTTGGGAAGTCTTACCGCTGACGGGTCTGGAGAGACGCCGCCGAACTCCTGGGAGCTCCGGCGGCTCGCCACCGACAGCCGGCTGGTGTCCGCCACCTCCCCGTTGGGCAGGATGCCGTCGGCAAACCACACTCGCTTCTGCTCCCGGGGGCAACCTGACGACACACAGAGAGGCGGGCGGGTCAACGGGAGCCGACGGCTCGGCTCAGACTGAGGACGGAGGGCGAGAGGAGCCGTACTGTCGTTGTTGGGGTGCTTGAGAACGGACACGGGCACCATGACGGTGGGCGGCGGGGAGTTGAGCGTGCCGGCGGCTCGCGCCTGCTGCAGAGGGGGGATGGTGCTGCAGTACTCAGATGGGACGTTGGGGTTCGGGCTGGGACCCGTTGGACTCATCATCCGCTCCAGGGCCTGAGCTGCAGGGAGAGAGACGTCCTTTCAGCTTCAGTCAGATTCAACCGTCTAAAAGCCGGCTTAACCATTCTGGCGATCCTCCGACTTCGACGGCAACGCCTGAAGGTTGGGCTTTCGGTCAAAGGTGACAATGGGCCGGAACGTCTTCACACTGACCTCCGAACCCTCTGAAGGCCCGTCTACGGTCAACGCTAAATACACAGATGGGGATGTCTGTGTTGACGGTGCCGTTTGGTTCACATCCAGGGAGCTTCAGAGAGCAAACACAGTAATACCACTGATGGCCTGTGGGGGCAGCGGTGAACAGCACAGCTCATGTGCAAAAAAGCCAAAGGAACAAAGAAGGCAACCGATGTGACGAAAGACTGAAGGTATTCTTGGTTTTGGTTCATGCGATGGTACATTGGTGACTGAAGGGATGAACAGAAGACTGGTTGCGTTTCAGTTGTTCATTTAAACAACAGTTGCACTGTGAGTTAATCCCGTTGCAGTGCTCCGTCTCCGAGGAAGAAGGAAAACAGGTTTCATGTGAAACGATCCGTACCAACACCGCCGTCCGGACATTTCAGGCTGAACAAGAAACGTTTTGAAACAGAACCGATGTCGGTTCGAGCTGACCGTTGTAAACAGACTGCACTGCCCAGCAGTGCTTGGAATTACTAAGTACTAAAAAACAAAACCACTAAATGCTGTGCTGGCAAAAGAACAGTGTTCAATCGGCTGCCACACTGAAATCTCAGACAAAACTCCAAGAGACAGAAGAAATCTTCAAGAAGTTTGGATTCAGACTCTCCAACAAGACGTCACGTCAGAGAGGCAGCTTGTGGACGATCACATCGTCACAGTGAGGAACTGAGTCTGCCACAGAAGAAAGATGACAGAAATTCCTTCAAGAATCCATGAAATACAGAAGTGATGGTTGCTTTCAGCAATGAATCCATACTTTCAAGTTAACACGGCATGAATGGGATTTAATCTGAGCCCCCACAGGAATGTGTTGAATCAGGATGCAAAGCAGGGTTGGTCCAATCTTCTCGTTTCCAGTTTGCATCCTCGTTGGACTCCGATCAGCAGTCCCATGAACAGATCATACTGTAAATGTTGACGGTATTATGATGCCAACGCAACCGACATCCCGGAACAGATACCCTGGAACCAGACTGGCAACGATTCAGCAACCCGGTGCTGCTCTGGTCAGAGGCAGAGATGAGGGAGCTCCTGATGATCCGTGAGGAGGAAGAGGTTTGTCGGTAAATCAAGTCAAACGAGAACAGCAAACTGGAGTCATGTGACGTGGCATTGAGAAGTTTGTGAACTGGCTTCCAGAGTGTTCTGCAAGTAAAGAAAGAAAACACAACTTTCTGGAACGCCCATGAGCATTGCGCTTGTAGTAAACAGTACTTGTAGGGAGTATATTCACAGTGGGATTCACAGTGTTTGTGCTGCTCACGCTTCAGATATTAGCAACAAGCTCTTCAGTGTGCCAGCCAGTGGTTTAATGCCACCAGACGTAGATGAGACAAAACGAGATGGAAAGCAGTCCTGAAGGTCAGTACAACGCCCAGTTTCTCAGCCGTCTAAAAACAGGAAGCACAGGAAGCACCCTTTCAGAACCGAGTTCAAATACAAGGCAGAACGGAAGTCAGCACCAATCAGAAACCACAGGGAGACCCTTCCAGAAAATCATCTGAATCCCAGCAGGGAACCAGTCTCACACCAAGTTTTCACATTCAAGACCAGCTGCCAACTTTTGAAACACGGATCCATACAAAAAAAAAAACAAAACATCAATCTATAACCAATCTGAGACAAGTCCAAAACGCACTTTAAGCTAGCCTTCATGCAGTCTGGAAGCAACAGAAAACCACAAACAGCCAATGAGAAGCCGCCAGTGTTTCGTTCAAATAACAGTTAAGAACCTGAAATCTGAATTGGATGCAACTTTTTTGACTGAAGTATTCAAGCAAAACTCCACACATTGGAAACAATCCCAAAGCAGGATCGTTTAAAAAGCACAGCCACACTGAAAAAAGAACAGTTAAGCTAATCAGAAGTCAGTAAATCTAAATACCAGAGTCACGCAGAGACGTCAAACCAGCCTGACAGCGGAACCGCGAGGAGCAACAGTCCTGCTTCCATGCAGGTTGATAAATAAATGCCGAGCATGGCGTTGAGTTGTGTATCTCAGAGACACGTTATGACGTCTAGACGCCCATTTTCCATGACCTCACTGAGGACTACTGGGTTGGAGCCAACAGCTGACAATGAAAACAACAAATGAGAACCAAACGTCTGGCATTAGCTTGGATAAACCCCTAGCTGCTTCTGCTAGCGGTGCTAGCTTAGTCACGCTCGTGCCAGTTTTGACACCATTTACCCAGAGACGCTGATCCCCAACAGTTTGACAAGATGAGCGGACCCAAACCTTATCGTCGCCACTTGCAGCTTATAGCAGACAGGATACACAACCTTGGACAGATTTACTTTGCCGAGTCATCACACGGACCAGACTGTACCCTGTTCTGGGCCACTTTTGGTCCCCGGGTCGCATTTTTGCCACCCTGGCTGCGGACTGAGGGGCTCCAGAAAAGATGAAACACTTCAAAAATCGACAGAAGGAACTGTTTCGAGGTTATCTGGAAGAAAATATCTCAAAGCACATCATGAAGGAAGAGTTTATGCTGAATCGTATCATTCTACTTGTTTAAATGATGCCATGTTCAAACCAGAAACGTCTCTTCTGGAGGAAAGAGACTTCACAGGTAGGAGGTTTCCCCTCTGGCGTTCCGTTTCACTGTTTACTGCGTTCTGCTGAGGAGGCAGCAAACAGCTGAATGAAGGACAGACGTGAGCCGTTACTCTGAGGGGAGGCTGCTCCGGGGAGGAGAGCTGACGCAGCGCCCGTCCACATTACATTGATTAAGCATCATGGGAGCCGATCGATCGGCCGCGTGCGGGAGGCAGCCGACGGCGTGGCGAGCACAAACCGCAAACAGACGTCCCACCAGTGGTTTTTTTAACCTTGCTGTGCGAGGAAAGGATGACACGGCATTAAAAAAAAAGAAGAATAAGTCATCCAGGGCTTCGGGCTGATTACCGAGAGCTAATTCCAGGAGCGACTCTCTGTCCAGAGCACACACACACACACCAAACACACACCAAACACACACCAAACACAGCAGGAAAGTTAGCATCTTACCTCCTCCTCATCCTCATCATGTCCTCCTCTGAGACTCCACCAGTCCACATCCTCACACTGACCCCAGACCAGCTCACCCAAGCTGCTGCTCACTTTCTCCCCTGATCGCCGCTGTGTGTGTGTGTGCGCGTGTGTGTGTGTCTATGTGTGCGATGTCAGAGGAGGAGGAGCGAAGCGAGAAAGAGAGAGAGAGGTAGAGAGAGAGAGAGAGGCGCATGGGCATCTGCACCCCTCAAAGTGGACGTCCTCTTTTTCTTCTTAATTTAGACGGTGTGTGAGCGTCACATGTGTCCACACACACACACACACACACACACACACGCACACAAAATCAAGGACAAACGGCAGCGTCCTGCCCCGACTCTCCTCCTCCCTCCCTCCGCTATCGCCATCCATCCATTTCACCCCCTCCTCCCCCCATATCCCTGCTGCAGTCTTTAATAGGAACATACTGCCTCTATTCATCAAACTGAGCCGAACGCCTGGTGTTCATCAGGACACTGAAACACACACCAGTGTGCGAGAGCCGAAGCCCGCGAGCCGCTCTGAGTCTTTCAGCCTATTGTGCCTTAAATATTCATAAAGCGCAGAGTTAAAAAAAAAAAAAAAAAAAACGTTATCAAGTTTTAATGTGGAGCGGAGAGTTCGGCCTATTTTAAGACTTAAAGGCACGATGTGGGATTTTTTTTTTTTTTAATCTGTGAAATTATAAAAATACTCAAACTCAACTATCAGACGAGCAGAAAACAAAACCAAAACAAGGTCTGGGCGATGGAAGCAGCGTGTTTGTTTTGCTCGAACGTCATCGGCCTATTTTTACCCCGGATATTTTCAGGCTGCAGCTGCAGCGGGGGACTAATGAGACTTCCGGAGGTCTGCGTCCCCGTGCGAGTGTCCTCTGGACGGCGAGGCGAGGCGAGGCGTGTGCGGCGAGGCGGGCATCCTTACCTTTGTGTATGGACTCGAAGCAGGTGACGCACACGCGGGCCTCCTTCTCCAGGTACTTCAGTTTGCACTTCCTGTTGCAGCAGCCGGCGCAGTAAACCTGTGGCGGGACAGACGGAGAGAGGACGGACGGCGAATCGATTACGGCGAGAAACTGATGGAAGCGCCGTGCGCCACCTGCGTGACGCAGCACAACGGCCACGCGTCCCAAACGGAGCGCTCTAATTCGGCTCTTTAAAGGACTTATCTCCGGCTTTAGGCTCAGCGGAGATCTGCGAGGAGCTGGAAAAAGAAGTGCTGACTCATGCTCTCTGCTCCCATCAAGCCACAGAGCTGCTTACAGCGGCCGGGATCTGCTCCACTGGATCGCAACATTTACTCAAAGACCCAGAATCAAAAACAAGTCTCTCAAAGTTTTAAGTTTGAACAGAGTCATGTAAGATATTGATGATAATAACAGAATAAAGAAATGTTATTTTTTATTATTTGATGAGAGTTTTAACACAGAGACATCCTGAGGTATCAGAACAGGCCGTGTTTGTTTGTCTTCTGGCTCTGAGAAGCTGCAGAGGCAACATGTGAGCAAATCTGAGAGAATCAAAGCATGAACCCCTGAGAGGAGACGGTCTGGAGCTAATGCTAATCAGAGATCTGTTACAAAACATTCCCTCTCTCTACTGCGGTCAGTGCTCTATCACACACACACACACACACACACACACACACACACAAACACACACACACACACACACACACACACACGCGTACCTTCCCACAGGCCCGGCAGTGGTGCCTCCTCCTGGTGAAGGTGAATCTCTGCTCGCAGTTCATGCAGTTGGGCGCGTCGGCGTCGGGGACCCACTCCGGCTGCCTGCTCCCCGGCTCCTCCTCCGCCGGCCCCTCCCCCCTCAGGGAGTCGGCGGCGGCGGCGGTGGGGGGGTCGGGCTCCCCGGGGTACGGCGGGGGCTCGGAGAGTTCGTCGTAGGCCGGGCTGCAGTCGGGCAGCTCCTCGGCGGGGGCGGGGCCGGCCTGAGGAGCCTCCTGGTTGTCGAGTCCACCGGGCGCTGCTGTGGAGCCCCCCTCCCCCTCCTCCTCCTCCTCCTCCTCCCCTTCCTCCCCCCCTGCTGGCGGGGGCGTGGCTGTGTGGCAGTGGGGCTGTTTGGGTCTGGCCCCTCCGTAGGGGGGCGGCTGACGGGGGCCGCCGCTGTGCTGGGGCGAGGACTGCGACCCCGCGGCGGGGTCGGGGCACACGGCGTTCCGCTCGCTCTCCGGACAGGACAGAGCCTCGGGGTCCTCGTGGCCCCCCCCCGACAGGGCCTCGGGCTGCGAGCTGCAGCGGGGGGCGTGGCGCTCCGCCTCCACGTGGGCCTGCAGGAAGGCGTCCAGCTCCTCGTCCGTCACCAGCAGCTCCGCCTGGTCGCTCTCGGGGAGATACTCGAAGCCAAACTCCGGGGGGTCGGGCGGGCTGGGCTGGGCGGGGTCCACCGGACAGCCCCCCCTCCCCTCAGGAGACGATCGGCCCCCGGCGGGCTCGGGGGAAGCGTCTCTGATCGCCTCCGCCCTGGACTCCACCTCTCTGGAGTCTGCGGCGTCGGCCTCGGTGCTCTCCGACACCTCGGCCTCCTCCACCCCCTCCCCTCTCTCCTCCTCCCCCCTCTCCTCCGCCTCGTCCCGCCGCTCTTCCACTTCCTCCCTCCTCTCCTCCACTTCCTCCCGCTGCTCCTCCGCCTCCTCCGACTCTCCTGCGGCGGCGCTTTGCTTCACCAGAGCGCCGCACATGGACACGGCCATGGGCAGGCAGGACAGGCCCACCGCGGCGCCGTGCGAGGGTCCGGGAGACTCCGCCTCCTCCGAGCGCTCCTCCTCTTTGCTCTCAGGAGGTTCTGGAGTCTCCTCCGAACCGCCCACAGACTCGGACGGGTTCCCAGAGTCCTCCACCTGGTCGTGCTCCTCCACATCCGGGGGGCCGCCCGCCGTCGGCGGAACCCCCGCCGGCTCGCCGCCTCTTTCCACAGCTGCCGGGAGAATGACGTCCAGCAGGCTGAGGGGGGCCGAGGACCCCGGGTGCAGAGCCAGCAGCCCTGCCGAGGTGGCGCTCTGCTCCACCGGGCTGTCGAAGTCCACCAGCAGCGCCTCCCGCACCCCCTCCCCCGCCCCCCCCTCCTCCCCCGCCTGCTGCTCCTCCTCCAGCCGCCTCTCCGCGGCGTCCAGCTCGCCGAAGGCGTCGTGGCTGTCGGCCCGCACCAGGATGGCCGAGCTGGCGTCGTTCACCAGGTCGCACACCGGCTTCAGGGCGCGGTCCGGGCACGGGGGGGCCGAGCTCTTGGCGGCGCCCCGGTCCACCGAGGAGAGCAGGTCCACCCCGGTGAGCGGCCGGGCGGCGGCGGCCTCCCGCTCCTCCGCCTCCCGCTGCTGCGAGCCGCCGCTGGTGGAGCCATAGTGCAGGGCGTTGAGGTCCGGCAGGCCGGGGGGGGCGTCGGGGGGCAAACACTGAGGGCCCAGGGAGGAGAAGGGGTACGAGGGGGGCTTCAGGAAGACGGCTTTACATTCCAGCTCCTCTGCAAGAAACAACAAATACTTTAAATTATAACAGGAAAGAAGAATTGATATTAAACTTTAACGATGAATAAATCAGGTCAAAAACTGTGAAAATATTTTCACGCACGGCCACTAGAGGGTGCTGTGGTGTGTGTTTGCAATGAAACTACACAGGACAATGGACGAACAGACATTAACAATGAGTGAACACAGAAAACCTGACACTTCAGATGCGAGTCTGTCAGCAGTCATCACAGAACCGAGCTTAAGATCTAAATTAAGGCACTTTCCAAATATAAATGAGCTAAATTTAACTCAAACGTGGATCACATTACAGATTTCTCTGGTGTGTGTTTTTTTTTCTTTTCAAATTGATAAGATTTTCTAAAAGCGATGCTGGAGTGTTTGATCTCACCGGTGTTGAGCTCGAAGTCGTCGAGCAGTTTGTCCAGATCGCATACAGCCGCCTTGAAGAAGCTGTCCATGCTGTGCCGGAACAGAAGGGCCTCAGACCTCCTCCACTTCCTGTCCACACACAGGGACAAAGTAGGTCACCTGTTGACTCATTAACTCGCCAAGACGCTCCCGTTTCCCGGTCAGACTGGAAGCTATCGCACCGCTCAGACGACAGAAACTCCAGCGAAACCGCAAAATGTCGATCGTCTTTAAAACCTGAACCACCGTATGGTCAACACACACAGTCTGTCACAACAGTCTTTCACAACAGAACATTCTAAAGTTCTAGATCTCAGAAATGACTTAAAATAACTGCAATAAAAAATACATTTAATTTAAAATTGAAGCTAAAAGAATCTTAAAATCTGAATTACACTCTGGAGTTAAACTGATCAGAAACTTTAGACGTAGAAAGAATAACATGCAGAGATGAACATCATGTCAGTGAAGCACTATTAATGCATTTTTTTAATCTTTCCTGCCGCGTCACACACCAGGCTGGGCAGTCACAGAAAGGAGGAAGTCAGTCATGCTAGAAGTTGTGCATAGCCACAGAACATGAGGGTGATTTTCCACGTGACACAACAAAACATTCCCCGTGGTCAGGTGACTGGCTGAAGACGTCCAACTGGTACAAATACTGGATCAACCAGTTCCACCGTCTTTTAGAAATGCAGGGTTTTCCATAATAAAGTGCAAAGAAAAGAAGCATTCTAAATACAAAAACAAAAGCAGACAAAAATTACTGCAATTCCAAATATTCAGGCATCTTCTATAATCATCAAGAGTCCATTGTTACATTTTTAAATGGAAATACCTGTTTAAAGCATTTATAAGTGTCAAATTACAAATAAATACAAAAATATACTGTTAGTTTACAGGTGGAATTACTGAATAAGTGAACAGGCAAAAAATAGTGCCACGTTGGATTTTTTTGTTGTTGAAGTTTGCTCCAGTTTAAAAACTCGGAATGATAAAGGACCCAGAACAAAACTAGGAATACACCTAGAAGACACTGGGAAGGCACAATGAAAATAGCAGGAACGCACTCAGAAGGCACCTTGAATGAGCGAAACTGGGAACTGAAGCAGGAATTAAACTGGGAATTCACCAGGAACTAAACTGGCAACATACTGGGAACAATAGCAGGAACTGAAGTGGGAACAAAACTAGGAAAGCATCAGGAACTGAAAAAGAAATGCACAGGGTATAGAACCAGACACAAATCTGGGAATGTATTGGAAACAAAACCAAGAACAACACAGCAATGTAGAGACATGCAGCATCCAGAACCCACAGGAAACATACTGGGATGTAAACTGGGAAATGCACCCGGAATGTGCGAGGAACACAGTAGTTTAGGAAAAAATAAACTGGAAGACACTGTCCTCTTGAGTGAGCTCTGGATTTCTGCAGTCTGGAGGGTCATTTAATTTATTTGTCATTTATCATTTAATTCAACAAAATTACAATAAAAAACGACAGCAGTGGTGGGGATAGAAGTGCTTTTTATGGCTGTCTTTTTTACTTTGTGAGTTTAAAACCTGTAAACTCAGCATGTTTTAACCAGAAGGACAAACAGACCTGTTTACAGCTGAAAGTCACACAATCTGAAGGAAGGCAGAATTCTCCATAACACCTGTGACATCTTAAACTCAACTAATGCCATCAAACACTTTATTAAATCTCCAGGGATTTAAAAAATATGTTAAGTGTCACAACCTTGTAACTTCCGCTCGACGAGAATAAGATAAGTGGGTGTTTATAAGCGTCAGAGTGGAAACTTAACTTCTGCGCTGTTTAGAAATAATTAGCTATCGAGCTAATCGTTAGCAGCTAGCAATAGCTACATTTCACCACAACAAAGCCGTAAAACAAACACATATTAAGAGTTTTAAACGCAGTGGTTCCAAAGGGACTGGTGCTCCGTGCTCCATGTCATGTTCCGATGTGTGACCCGCTGTCTGTCAGTGGGATTTAACGCGATTACCGCCGGTGTGTGGCTGCAGTTAGCCTTTAGCATCGCTAGCCTGGCTAGCTTGTGTGTTCCTTACCAGCTCCGGTTTTATTCCATGACCGCGAGGAGAACGTCAGGCTCCCGGTTCGAAACCGCACGGACCGCCCCCGTGGTACCGGCTACTGGCTCCAGGGAGACGCGGTACGGGTGGGGGGGAGCAGCTGGGTTAGTCTGGGACACAGACCTGCAGCCGGATCCGCTCACTCGGCCATCTTCGATCGGGCTGTCGGAGGTCACAGGGCCGAGTGAAGCCTTATGGAGCTGGGATGGAGAACTGGTTCGATACTGGTCAGTGGGTGTTTGGGGTCATTGTATCATCCGATCAGAAAAGGATATTGAAAAACGATTGGTTTTCGTTTGATTTTTATTTTAATATTTAAAAAAAAATAAATAAGAATTTTTTTAAATTGAATTTCAAGGCATTTTTCTTTATTGTTGCCAATGCGGGATAAGCAAAACTTTGAAAACCGGTTGTTTTTTATTTTCTGTTTCTAAAAACAAAAAATAAAATGGTTTTGAGACCGAAACAGGAGAAAAATTAATATATAATTTCCTTCCATATTGTGCCATTGGAAGTTGACAGATGTGCAAATTCAGACGTCTCTTATTTTGAAATGCCACAGCAGACTGGGACTTCATTGTTGATGCACAAAATGGGATGTGACAGATGCCCACACCACTGGACAAGATAAAGTACCTTTGTTAGTTTGTTTTTCTGTTGAAATTGACAAAACCAGATTCCAGAAATGGGTCCTTTCTCTTTTTTTTTTTTTTTTTTGCTGTTTTAGTCCAACAACGACAAAAAATTGTTTCATCGTTTCTTCCATCCTGAATGACAAAATGGATTTAGAACTCAATGTCTCCTTTTTGACAGGTGGTCGTTGCTCATCCCAACATTTACTCTTTGTTGTCAATAATTTTCCTCCCAGTCAGCTCACCTGGCTGTTGCTTTTGACTGTAATACCACAGCTTTGCCACCAGATGGCAGCCCCAACTTTTTTTTTTTTTTTTTTTTTTTTTACATTTTTTATCCTGGCATTGTCAAATGAAGAACATTTTGAAACAAAAATAGCTGACGTGAGTTTTATAACACTGATTTTTGTCACCAACACCATTCACAGCTCCAGCACAGAATTACACTTCAGCAAACAGTTTTTGGTAACATGCAGAGATGAAGAAGTGATAGATAAACGGGGACTTCCAGCTTCCAGCAGATAAACAGGGACTTCCAGTGTTAGCAAAAAAAAAAAAAAAAAAAAAATTAGTGAGGCAGTGAGGCCACCTGCAGACTCTGAAGTTGGTGATGTGCTGTCATGAAACTCAAACCATATCAGGACACACTCCCGTGGGGAAAACTCTTCATTCATTAACGTCAGTCAATACTGAACTTGAAAAAATTTTCAGAAAAAGATAATTCAAGACAGTGTTGCTTGGCTTCGTTCAGCCTGGATTAAGTGTGGATTGAAGACTGTGAAGGGGCTGAAGATGGAGTGTTGACTGTTGAGGCTGCAGGGCAGCAGGAAGCTTGTTGATGAAACTTCACCATCATGGCTCAGGAGCCTGGCACTCAGGGGGAAATAAGGACTGAAGTGCTATCACTGAGAGTTTTTGTCTTTACTTTCCTGAAATTCTACTCATGTAAAAGTAAAAGCATCCACCTAAAGCTCCTCCATGCAAGGACAACAAACCATAAATCCAATCCAACATTAGTTAGTTTTGATCCGGAGCTGATTTTCTGAGCAGATCTGGGCTCGTTTCATTATAATGAACAAATCAACAGAGCTCAAGAAATTACACAGGTGTGCTCACCTGTTAGTTTCTGTTTTTTCCCTTCATTTCATTGTTTGTTTGTTTTTTTTTTTTTTTTTGTTTTTTTGTAACAGGAGGATTTCCAACGTAAATAAATTACTTGGGTCAAAATGGACTTGAGTAAAAGTAAAATTGCTTATTTCAAAAACTACTTCAAAATGAAAAATTAATCAAAAAATATTTGTCGATTTCAGTAAAGTGAGTAAATGTAATCCGTTAAATCAAAGACACAAATCCATCCTTGATCCCATCTTTTTCATAGTATTTTCTTTCCTCCTGGTGTGTAGTAGCAGCGTTTTGCCGCTAGGAGGAGCATTTTACAGTAAACCAGACGTAAACTTCAACATTAACCTCTTATTTGTGAGTATTTATTTCTGGTTTTATGGAAAAATAATGACACTGAATGAACTTCCATTATATTATCTCGTAATTTAAACCACTGATTGAACTAGTATTTGCCAGCAAATTGATTTAACTGAGAAGTCATTTCACAAATAGCATTTTTTAACAACGCAGTTCTGTCAGCTGCACTTTGTGTCTTATTACCTCGGTTATATTCGTTAACTTTTCGGAGACTAATATCCCTGAATTTAAGGTTAAGACACTAATTTCAAAGAATAAAAAAAAAAAAATCGTATCTCAATCAAGTTCTGATTGGTTCCTCTGGTTCCTGCACTAGTGAGAGCCAAATATACTGAAAATCCTTTGATAGGTTTTTAATGCAATACATAAATAAATATCGGGATTAACAGGTAAACAGTACATGAAGTATTGAAAGCTTCAAATCAAATTATTAATCACTTTTTCAATTGAGGTTTTGGTAATAAAAAGTGATTTCTAATATAAATGAAATCTTCAGTCAGTTGAGAAACAAAGTTGTTTTCAAAGAAGGTTTGGCAACAAACAAGTTTAGTTGAAAATATATGTAAAAATACCGATAAAAACATCTCATGAAATTTAAATCAATAAAAAACTGAAATCAAGTAAATTAAAGAACAACACCACTTATAAAAAAAAAACCCAGATGACCTAAAAGAAGAAATAAAGTTGGCAAGGTAATTTTATTTCTATAGCACTATTCAGACACAAGGCCATTCACAGTGCTTCACGGGGACAAACATTAAAACTACTCTACAAAAATTTCCCTTTGGGATTAATAAAGTATTATTCTATTCTATTTATAAAAGAAGTCCAAAAATGGAGCCTTCAGTATATGCAAATTAAAAGTACGAATTAATTGCATTAGGGGGCAAGAACTTCTATTAAACACAAAAAAATAGATTACAATTTTCAAGTGTGTGTTTAGTTTCATTTCGTTTGTTTACTTTTGATCGATTACTTCCCTGAGGGGTGGCGACTGTGTGGCTGCAGAACATCTTCCAGCTCTACAGAGGGCGCCGGTGAGGCAGGACTCCGGAACCTTCCACATCACCTGAAGAAGAAGTGGAGGCGGAAGGAGGAGAACCAGGAAGACGAAGAAGAAGAAGAAAAGAAAGTCGGCACCACAATGGCTGCAAGCAGGAGACTAGGCAAGGTAAAAAAAATAATATCAAAAACCCTCTATCCAACCTTTTTATCCCACTTTCGGCGGCTTTAAATTACTCGATTCGGTTGTATGACGGTAGCTACGTAGCTGCGAAGCGGTTGAAAACATCCGTGTGTTTCGGTTTAGTAAAAAGAAAGCGACAATCCCACTAGCGAGCACCGACGGTTCAGCAGTTGGTGAGTTCGAGCCGCCGGCGGGCCGTGATTCAGCACTTCCACCGGGTCTGGCAGCGGCCCCGCCGGGTCCCGCGACACGACCGGGTCCGAGGAGACCGGGGGGTCCGCGGTGACCCGGGGCGGGGCTCCGGAGCCGCGGCGTCCGAGGGAAAAAAAATAATCAGAAAAGAAAAGATGGAGACTTTTAGGGCTGTGACGTGACGTCACTCATCTTGACGGGATGACGTCACGGAACCGGAACTTGATGATTAATCGAATAACACGAATTACGGTTTGATTTGTCACACCAGTAGATATTAATATTTTCTAATGTTAGGCAGTTTATAAAAAGTCACAATATCTAATCTTTTGAATTTAAAATTATTGCTGAATTAATTATTAAGGAAGCAAAAATACTCAACACCGTGATCTGGGGTTGAAACTACAGCTAAATGATGTATCACAAAAATATAATGATCTCGATACAACCATACCAATTATGTATATTGAACTGACAGAATTTTTCAAAAGTGATAAATAGTGGTGAATTCATAAAGAACTTAATTAATAGGGCTGCATGAAATAGAAGAAATGTTTAGTATTAGTACTGGTTAGACACAATAAATAAGGTAACAGCGTTATTAAGATAATGGCAATAAAGTAAAATGTATTGTTTGAATTAAAACAATGGGCAAATAATGTTATAAAGCCTGATTTTAAAGGATTGTGTTAGCCACGTGTGTTTATGGCTACCTGTTGATGCTGCTGTTTTTTGTTTGTTTTTTTTTAAATGAAACCACACACATACATAGTGAATATGGAATATTACCAACGTGGAGAACATGGATGTTTGTATGGACAGACGGTCAAGTTGGTTTGCTGTTACAGTGACTGTCCACTCTAGAACCATCAAGTCCAGGAGAATGTGGACTGGGAGTCATGACACGCTGGAGGAAAATGTTATTGTCCATCTACTGAGCGTGCAGAAGAACGATTTGCTGCGGCCGTGGTGTGCATGTGCAGTAGCAGTGTTTCGGGAACGTTGCATTTCCTCCTGTTTCCATGGAGACGGAGTTGGAAGCCTTCCCTAAAAGTTTAGTTCTCAGTGGCTCCGAGCATCGTTGTGGTGTAAACAGAACCCCAGAAGGCAATGAAAGTTTTCTATTTTCACTTGAGAACGATGTTATGGAAACAGAGGCTCAGTTTTTTTCTTTCTTAAATGCTTGGTTGCTGTTTGGTTTTTTTGGGGGGGAGGTGTTTTACCGTATTGGCCCGAATATAAGACGACTCCGATTATAACACGACCCCTATTTTTCAAAGATCATTTTGTGAAAAAAAAAAAAAAATGCTGATGACAGTAAGGTCACTCATAAAACAACTTTTCATTATACAATTATTATAAACTCAAAAACTCACAACTGAGATAACATTTCACGAGATATAAAATGAAAAAATAAGAAACATCAAGGGGTCCAAACTGCAAAAATGATGTAAATAACTTTCCAGTGCCTTCAGCTGAATCAGGCTCTGGTGGTGGGCATTCTATCTTTCCGTTTTTCAGAGACGTATTCACTCACCCTTCTATCAGTCTCTCTGAAGCGTCGCTCTCAGGACCACAGAAAGCTTTTCTCATAGCGTTAGCATCTGTAGGCGTTTTTTCTGTGCTCTCCACTCTGCTACACCAGATCTCCTGGCGGCTTGGCAGTTGTTTGATGACTCTGCTGCGTTGATCACCATCAGTTTAAAGTTGGTATCATAACTTCGCCTCTGCTGTTTGCTCAGTTGTCCAGCGTTCAGCCCCTTTGTTCCAGATGATCCGCCATTTTTCATCAGATCATTTGATCTCGTTTCATCGTTCCACTCGCTCTCTGGTCAGTGATACTTTGGCTCCATCTGGCGGGGCGGATGTGTATTGACCGTCTACCGTAAGTCCGCGATTATAACACGACCCCACTTTTTAGGATGCAATTTCTGGAAAAAAAAAAACATCGTCTTATATTCGGGCCAATACGGTAATTTACCTTTTAGTCACCTGTATCTTCAGGATATCAAATAATGTAATTTTTTATCTTTTCTTCAGTTAATCCCATAATTTCACAAATTATCAAATTATTTGTGATAAATTGCACATTACTATAAGACTTGTAAGATTTGCAGAGCTTGATTGCACAGTAGAATTGTTGACTGATTAGTTTTTGTCAATTATCCTGGTGCATTAGTTTTTTTTTTTTTGTTGTTTTTTTTCTGTGATATGTTATGATCAGCTTAATCTTTAAAGCGGGCTTATTTTAGATTTAATGAAATGGAAAAAACACAAGCTGAAATACAGCATTCGGTTATCGTGTTCATCGAAAGTCTCCACACTAAAACACATGCCACCTAGTCCCCAGATATGTGATGAGAATTAAATCTCACCACATATCTGAAGGTAGCGTCACGCGTTTTGTGGACCGGACTCATATGGGATGCAGAGTTTTTGAAAACCCTGAACGAGGAGCGGGACATAGCAGGCAGAGTCGGCCGTTGCTGCAGACATGGCCTCCAGCATGTGTCACCGTCACCAGGATGTTGCATTTGAAACTCGTAGCACACACATCTCTTTTGGCCGGGCAGAGCGAGCTGAAGCTCGCTGCAGTCACATGTCTGCTGGGAAGAGTGAAGTGAATCACAGACTCGCATTGTTCACGGAGACTAGAAGCACTTTATTGTTCTGTTTTTTCAGTCTGTATGTGTGATCTCTAGCATTAATCAGCTGAGTTTTCAAATGTTTCACCAATGTCATGATATAGCTGCTTAATACAAGATTAATACCCAGTCCTAATCGAAAGATTAAAGGAAGATCTCTCTTTACTTTCATTTTCTTTCTGACACTTTGTTTTCATCTCTATGAGGGGATTTCCATTTCCCTGAACTGAAAGCCAGTGATCTCTCCTCCCACAGTGCAGAGGAACAGAAGTGACGCTGCAGGTTTATACTGAAGGCTCCCGTCTGCTCTCTGGAACTAATTTATCAGAGAATCAATCAGTAAACAACCTGGGAAGGTTATTTCAACTGAAGTTATTATGCTCAGAGGGACTTTCTATGACTCTTCAAGCTGAGTCAATAAATATTGGTTTGAGTGAGTGAATCATGGTAATCGATTGGATTTCACTTCCTTATTTCAACATTGCCTCAAACCTGCTGAGAAGCACAAAAACACAAGAAAAACTACCTAAAACAATGTATTCTTTAAATTTTCCCCCCTTTCGAAATATATGTTATATTTATTCCTACTTTGAAACCAAAGCTCCTATTGACAAACAAAACAAAACATAAAATACTTTAAAAATAAAAAAAAAAAAGTTATTGTTGAGCGTTTAGCGACTGCCTGTTTGAAATGCCTGGAGTGCTTCTGCTAAGATAGCACTGAGAGGCTCCTCCATTCTTCCCTCTCAGGAGATAAAGAAGAAAACAATTCCTCAGTCTCTGAACCTCAGCAAGGCCAATAGGAGTCAAGATAATCTGCCTGTTTCAACTGGGAGCAAACGGTTCTCATTACCACAACGATCACAGTGATTACCGCGGTATTGTTTAGTTTCAAAATGTACATAAAATTCTGATACACACTCTGAAAACATTTAACTAGGTTTCATTTTGGGGAAAAAAACACAATGATAAACACAAAGGGATTTCTGTTGGCAGAAACATTCAGACATCAAACATGTGCGTTAAGGATGGCGCCTTATCGCCATCAGCAGTAACTGCACTCTGTGCAAACTGTAGATAAGTTCCGAAACAGCTTCTCTTGAAATTCAGTACTCAAGATCAGATCTAGTCCAACAGGTTTAAGAAGAACTGGTACAGAAAGAACTCTTCACTGCTCCCGTACCTCAGGTTGAAATCAAATGTGCAAAGTAATGTGGCAGAAACATTAACATAATACTTTAAATGAATAAAAGTAAATGTGCAGTAAAGATGGCACCTGCTGATCATAAGAGGTAACTGCACTCTGGGCTCGAACCGGAGCAGCGACCGTCCGTCTGGCTGAGTTCTGGAGCAGCATCGACGAGCGTCAGAGGATTTAAGGAAGTTACTGGCCAGATTGTACTAACATGCAAAAGCTACCAAGAGCCAAGCAGCGACCAGCGACAAGGCAAAGGGCCGACGGTTTCAGAACAGACATTTTGAGCCAAGAAGGTTTCCATCAGGGACCGAGGTGCCTGAACTCGAATCAAGACGCTTTTCTTTTCCTCGGCCAAAAAAGTAAAGGGAGGATTTCTGGCCCGGATTTTCAGTTGGTTTTTTTTTTTACTGATGCCTGTCTGTTTGCAGGAGCTGGATGACTTTCTGAAGGGAGGAATGAAGCAGTTCCGCAACATCCACGTGGACGAAACAAATATTTTTACCTGGCAAGGACTCATCGTTCCTGTAAGTACTGGAGAGTCGGGATTCAGCTGAGGAAGGTCACGTTTCTTTCTTTTAAAAATAGAACAAAAAAAGTTACAAGTCTGTGTCCCTGCAGGACTGTCCTCCGTACGATAAAGGAGCCTTTCGGATCGAGATCGTCTTCCCGGCGGAGTACCCCTTCAAGCCCCCCAAGATCACCTTCAAGACAAAGATTTACCACCCCAACATCGACGAGAAGGGGCAGGTGTGCCTGCCCATCATCAGCGTGGACAACTGGAAGCCCGCCACGAAAACCAACAATGGTGAGGAGAGACCGGCGGCGCAGGAGAAAACATGTTCAGATTAACCGAGACGTGCACAGAATGATCCAAAACAATCCAAGTGGAAAATAATCACCGAGCAATTTAACTCTGTTCTGCCTTTTTTTGTTATATACATATGTGTTTTTAAAGTTACTGCTTAGTTGGTCAGCAAGTCTCAGCTCTGACAGTCGGAGGAAGTGGAGCTCGGCCCACAGACGAGGTACTCATGACGGTGTCTTCTGCCCCGCAGTCATCCAGTGCCTGGTGGCCCTGGTGAACCTGCCCCAGCCGGAGCACCCGCTGCGGGCCGACCTGGCCGAGGAGTACACTAAAGACCGCGCCAAGTTCATGAAGAACGCCGAGGAGTTCACAAAGAAACACAGCGAGAAGCGGCCCGTAGACTGATGGCGCGACGACACTGACCCCACCTGCCACGACCCCCCCACCCCCACCCCGACCCTCCTCCCCCCCACCCCACAGAGTTCTGCCTGCATTGTTTAGCACTCTCCAACCACTCCTTCCTAGAGGCTCATGTTTTGTTTGACTTTGCCAAAAAAAAAAAAGAAGAGAAAAAAAAACAAAAAAAGAGGGGAAAAAATAGGAAAAAATGACTTAAAAAGCAGGACTTTTTGGGTGAACGTCCAGGCTCCGGCCTCCAGGTGTCACCTTTAGCTTGTTTTTGACTTCTTTCTACTGATTTCTTTTTAAAAAAAAAAATTATTAATCTCAGAAAAAAGGTCGGAGGAGGCTTAAAAAAAGAGAAGTGCTGTTCCGCTGGAATGTTTCTGCAGTCTTTGGTTTGTGCAGGCCTGTTTACGGAGTTTTGTTTTATAGCATCTGATGCTGTTGTTCTGGATCTTCTCCCCCCTCCCGTCCCCCCTCCCACCCCCCCCCTCTCAGATACACTGTAGTCTGTGAAAGCACTTGTTGGCAGCACACAGCCGAGTCCACATGTAACGTCGGCCGTGGATGGAAACGCAACTGCGACCACTCGTCATTCAGCGGTTTTGTATTTTGAGAAGAAGAAGAAAAAAAAAAAGCTTATTATTAAAGTTATTCCACCTCTTGTCGGCCTCCTGGGAAAGTGTGTGTGGCTCCTGTTTGATCCGCGAAAGAAACATGAAACGGCAACAAAATGAGAGCCGAACAACCGCCAGTCATCTCAAAGTAAAACCACCGAACAAAACTCATCCCGAAAACAATCTCGCGTGGTGAAATCGTCAGAAACCAGACACAAAGGTATTAAAACATGACCAGAAATGACTGGATCAGGATGTTTTTTGATAGAATTGACAGAACGAAGAAGACAGGAACACAGACCAGTCAGAGGACCAAGGTTTCATGTAGGTGGTTTTATTGACTTCAGGGTTACAGGTAACCTGAGGTAGAAGTTTCCCCTGAACTGCAGATCAAGTCTACAATCATCTTACTTCAAGGTTTTTGGGTAGAACAAGGGGGACTCAAGAGGGTCTACAGGTCAGAGGCTTTTTGTCTCAACATCTAAAAGTTTGAGTTTCTAAAGCTCCTGGTCTTTAAGTCTTGGAGGATCAAACCTTCAGAAGCTTTAGATCTAAGAGTCTGAGGCGCTGCGTCTGCCTGGGGGGGTTAATAAGAGGGTTCAAACATTCACAGTCGAGAGTCGACAGTCAAGTGTCAGAGAGTCAGACTCTCAGACCCTCTGAGGATCTTCATGTCAGAGGGTCTTTAAAGCTCCCAGTCTTCAAGTCTTTGGACAAGTCGGGAGGTCAGAGGCTTTGAGTCTCTGAGGGTCATGGAGTCTGGAGCTTCGGGTCTGGACAGGCTCTGAGTCGTAAAGTGTCTGACGGTTCAGAGTCTGGGTCTGAGTTTGTGATGGACAGATCTCTCTGGGTCTGCAAGGGTCCTGGAGTCCTCAAGGGTCAAAGGTTCAACGAGACCAACAACAGTAGATCCAAGTCTCAGAGGGTCTAAGTGTCTGTGGCTCCAAGGCAACGAGTACCTGAACGTTTGAGCTTCAAGGACTCAGAGCAGCTCTGAAGCTCTGAGACTCGCAGGGTTTCAGGGTCCGAGCCTCAGAGATCCAAAGACCAGGATTCTGAGGTCCGAGGCTCCAAAGTTACAGAGTTCCCGAGGCTTGGAGGGTTAGAGCATCTGAGACTCGAGTGCGGGATTGAGAGTCTCTCAGTCTACGGGTGTCTGAGTCTTTGGGTCTGAGGCGGCTCGGCGTGGGAGGAAAGCGGCGCCGCCGTCCGACCGTCCTGCTTTCACTTCCTGAACTGAGCGAGGGGAGCGGGGATTTTGATATCCTGACCTCGCTCCAGCCTCTTCTCACACTCCACCAGGTAGTTCACCCCGTCCACCACCAGCTGCACCAGCTCCACCTGGTGGACACACACACACACACACACACACACACACACACACACACACATATGAAAAACAGCCACAAAATGTGTATCACACAATCTTTTAAAAATTTCTGGTTAAACAGTTTTAGGAGTTTTTAAGTAGTTTTTAGTATTTAAAACATGAGAATTTAAAACAACAGACTGTCAGAATGCGTCACCTCAGATTTGCCCAGACGGTCGAGGTTGGAGATGTCGAAGGTGTCTCCGGTGGCGGCCGTGTCCACGCCGCCGGTTCCTCTCTTCTGCAGCCGCAGGTTGTCCAGGATTTTGGAGAAACGTGGGTCCTGCAGAGACAAGTCGCTTGTTTCTGACACGCTTTAACATCCGTTAAAAAAAAGAAAACTACCTGTGTGTGTGTGTGTGTGTGTGTGTGTGTGTGTGTGTGTGTTACCTTGCTGAGCTTTGGCAGGCGGACGTGCACACCTGCCCGCAGGCCGGTGCCCAGGTTGGACGGACAGGTGAGGACGTATCCCAGATGTTCATTCCACATGAACTCCCATCCTCGCTCCTGGATCAGCTGCTCCACCTGAAACACAACCAAAGTCAAATCATATAAATACTGAAGTAACGATTTTTTAAAAGGATAGTGGAAGTGTTTTGTGTGTGTGTTACCTGCTGCAGTCCTCTGCAGAACCTCTCGAACACCCTCTTCATGTTGCCGCCCTTCTCCATGGAGATGACCCTGGTGTGGTCCTCCTCATTGATCCAGATCAGGAAGGTCTTCTCGTTGTTGTGCCTGCAGAGGAACAGCTGAAGACACTGAATAAAGAGCTCCAAAGACAAAATGAGTAATCAGGTGGAAGTGGAAACACATGGAGGGATTATTAATTGAACTGGAACGAAGCCGAGTTACCCACAAACAGTCGGAAAAAAAAACTTATAATAACAACAAAGACTCAAAACAACCCCAAAGAAAGTCAAGATAACAAGAAGACAAAAAAAAAAAAAACATCAATGAGGCTCCAAACAGCAAAAACACATTTAAGTTTCAAATTTAAAAAATGAATGAAAAAAACTAAATTCTCAAAACACACCTGCTTTCCAAGTTAGTTGGAAAGCAGGACTTGATGTGTCTTCCTCAGTTCTGCTGACGTTACTACTGCTCATGAGCACATCGACTGTAAAACCAAATCAAGGCTCAGCGCACATCGTGCACGAGGAAAACACACAGCAGCCACATGCACAGCGTACCAGATCCCTCTGGCGTCCGGCCAGTCTCTGGCCATGAAGGCACAGGTCAACAGGGGAGAGACGGGCTTGTCAAACAGGAAGTGGTCCTAAGGGGAGGGGGGGCACATCAAACTGCCATCAACACAGAGGGTTCCTAGAAAGGCTAAACAGGAGGAAGGGCCTCGACATTTTCAAATTTCAGGTTTCATTGTAAACGTTAAGTTAGGTGAATTTTGAACATTTTGTGTTTACTTCATTCTAGTTTTACTCGAGTTTCAGAAGGTTAGTTTTGTCTAAACAGTCGACTGCTTTTAAACTGGTTTTTAAACAGTTTCAGTTAAAATATTTGAGGCCAATTTAATAATCCCTTTTATCCTGCTCGGAGCTCACTTCATACTCAGTACTGAGTGGTCCAGATTTGAACTTGATTGTACTCGTCAAAATGCAGATGATACTCTACTCTACAGTCAAATATCCAGCTGACTTTTAAAAGTTGAACATATCAAATGGTTTGGCTGAAACCCTGAAATATTAAAGTCTCTTGTCTGAACAGTTAAAAAATTATTGAATTTGGATATTTTTGAGCTGCAAGCTACTCATAAAATCTCCACATCTTAAGAAATAATAACAGATCCATGCTTGGACCATTACACACTGAGCTACGAAGTTAATGGAACCATGAATAAATGAACTGATTCTTGATGACCTTGAAAACCTTTTTCTGTGGGAGAACAGACAGCCTGAATGGGAGGGACACTAGATAACACTTCCAGCCACTGGACGGCGCAGTCCTTACCAGATGCCCCTGGCATCGGGCCAGTCTCGGGCCATGAAGGCCGAGGTGAGTAACGGAGACACGGGCTTGTCAAAGAGAAAGTGATCCTTAATGCGGCGCGGCGTGAAACGTGAGAGCAGAAACGTCAGTGAATGGAAGTTACTGCGGACGATTTGAAAGCTTCAAATCAGTACGGTCTGTCCAGTGTAGTTTTTTTCAGTGTCAACTCCAAAATGTCATGTTTGTGGTAAAAATACATGGTGTAATTATGTAAATATCAAACTCACAGTAGTGTGACTTTCTTTTTTTTAAACCGTTGAAGTAGCAGAAAGTAAAAGTAGTAATAAATCTGGCTTGTTCATGAATAATTCATGAGAGCATAAATAGAACCAAACAGGGATAGTGTGTTCTTTTACGTTGGATTTTAGCTTCAACAGGGTCACAGATAAAAAGCAGACTCAAACTTTTAAAGATGATGAAAGTGGAAGTTTTGTGGTGTTCTCTGGTCGTCGGTGACTCACGTCGATGAGCTGCTGCTGCTCCTTCTCCGTCATGTCCCCCAGGCTGTAGTAGCGCCCGGCCAGGTCGCCCTTCAGGCCGGCCAGGGCCGTCACCGCCACGCGCTCCACCTCCCGGCGCTCCGCCCGGGAGCAGGCCGGCGGCAGACTCAGCCCTCGGATGCTGCGGCCGGTACGGACGCGCGAGGACAGGACGTAGTTCTCGTCGAACATCCCGTTGGTCACCTGGAGGCGAAGGCGTCGGTTATTATCGCATCGTTGAAATTTTGCTCAGAGATCGACAGAAGGTCACAGATGTGTTGCTACCTTGGAGGCATCCAGGTCAGTGGGGTGTTTCATGGTTTTGGGGTTGTAACCGTTGTGTCGGTCCTTGATGACGGGGTCAAAAAGGTCAGCAAACACCTGCGGGTGAGACAGTGAAGACATGGTGATGGTGAAACGGAGCATAATGGGTTTTATTGGTGGTAAGAAGGTAAAACTGGGTGTCATCAGCGTATTTGAATGTCCTGTAATTGATAGACAATATTTCTATTGAAGAGGAGATTTATTGTCATTATTCAAGCATTCAAACCTTTGGGAAGTATTGGAAAACTTGTCATTTAGTGTTTAAATATCCTCTCAGATCAATTAACTTTTTAAAAAGCCCCTCCCCCGCAGTTTCTGTTGAAGCCGACAGCAGGGAGAAGTATACTGGTGTGTGTCAGTGAGTCTTTTTGGAACGATACCAGCACAGTATCCCCCAGATCGAGGCAAAAGGGGATAAAGAATGATAGGAACACTATGACTATCGAGGCGAGAGCCTACTAAAGCATACCAGTCAATGAGAAACTCAAAGAAACTCCACGACGTTTGCCTCAAATGCAACGAGCACAGCGTTGTGGTGCAGCCATGTTCCTGCACTGCTGGGTAAGTTCTCTTATGTTAGCTATCGCTATGGCGTTAGCCTTACGTTGGAGCAGGCGTATCTATGCCTGTTTATTTTGGTGACATTTAGCTGGGAGTGGAGTCTTCAGCACCGCTTGATCCACTGTAGCATCGCTCCTGTTTTGTCTTTGGCTTTGGGAAGGGAAAGAACACGACTACTGTCTCATTTACAAACACAAAAGGCACATCGCTTCACCAGTTTGCTTGTCGGACCTCATTTACATAGGGTGCTAGGATGTGTGATTGGATAATGCCTGTTTGGGGGCGGGGTTTGAGAAAGGTCAATTAAGTCTTCCTGACATTGATCCCTGAAGAACTCCTTGGATAACTTGGTCCAAATTATGTCCAGTTGAAAGAGATCAAAACGCTTGTATCACCACAAGGGAAAATATTCCCAAGAGTGCCAGGATGAATATGATGAATTAAACTGCTCCCAATAATGATCCCTGTGGAACACATCCGTTAAAATCGACGGTTCAGCTTGACTTGATTGGACAGCAAAGCTGGAGCAATGAGGTGTTGCTGAAGAAATCAATGAAAATGAACATACTGCTTTCTGTTGTCATACGGAGACGTCTAGTGGTCACAGACAGGATGTCCTGTATAAGTTGACTCAACAGAGGTCACATGAGCAGATAGTCTTGGTCCTGGGGTGGAACCAGCTGTGCTGTGTTAGGCGCGTTCACCTCGTAGCTCTCCTCGTCTCCGGCCACGCAGCCCACCGTCTTGATGAACGGGTGTCCCGGGTTGTCCACGCCGGTCTGGATGCACTGGTCCAGGGTCCAGTTGTTGGGGGTCACCCGGTCCCTCAGTTTGGCGTAAATGGCCGGAGTCAGAGCCGAGGCCATGCAGTTGTTGTGTTTCCTCAGGTCGGGGAAGTCTGAGCTGTGAAGCAGAGAATTGAAAGATCTGGAGGCTGCAGAACATTTCCCACATGACAGGCAGGTTTTCACTGGATGTCTTCTGACTCACTGGACTTCTGCTCCTCTGTGTTCTTACTTCCTTAAAAGTTCCCATTGATGTAACTTATTACATATTGTATGAAACTTAACAAAAAGATAATGTATCATTAGTTTTAAAAATATGAGCATGAAAATAAGATCTAAATGTTAAAAATAATGAAAGCAAAATTCAATTATTAAGAAAAAGATCATTTGTAAAAACATCAACTGAATTTTGTCATTTAACCAACATAAGTTGTACTCAGATCCGTCATGTTTTGAAATATTGACAAGAATGAGACTGAAAAACTGGAAAAAGTTTTTAAAAAGTATAATATAAAGCAAAAAGTCAAAGACTGAAACTATTAAACTAATTAAACTATTGAAATTAACTTGAACATAATTGTAATAGATGTGATTAATGGGAAGTTCTAAAACGGAGCAGTAGAAAACAAAAACAAAAAAAGGGACTTTAAGCCAAAAAAGTTTACAATGAATATTACAAATGTAAAAGTTTGGTTTGTTAAACAGAAACAAACCAAAAGAAACTAAAATAAGCTGAGAAGGTGAGTAGAAAGTGAAAATAAAGTCAAATTGGGAAGAATCAATTAAAATAAAGAATGTGGAAAATAAAATCTTAATTTTTGGAAGAAAAATCCTCCGTATGAAAGTCCTCTAGTGTTGGAGAATGTCATCAGAATGTTGAAAATTAATTTCAGACAGCACAAATAAAGTGGAAACATGAAGAAGAAAGCTAAAATATTTATGAATATTAACAGTTTACTAGTCTGAAAAACAGTTATTTAAAACTGAAAATGATTACTTTGTCCTTATAAAATGTTTTCTAACTCAGTCAATCTCAGTTTTTTTTTCTGAAAATGCTAATTTTGTGCCACTCAATCAGTCTTTCTAATCACACAAAAAAAAAAAAAAAAAAAAACAACAACCCAGAAAACCAGATCGATCTGCATTGAATCATCTGGAAGAAAACAAAAACTCCTCAAAGTCAGAGGAAGCTGTGAAGCAGAGAGTGAGTCAAAGGTCGCGCAGATGAAACCGGAGAACGTGGCTGATCCGGTGGATCCTGGCTGACCTCAGACGTCCTCTCACACACTCACCGACGGTCACGCTGATCACCGGCACCACGTGTTTCTCCCCCTCAAACACGTCTGCTGCGACGCTCCAGAAAATTATTCCAGGGTGGAAAACTTCAGAGGATCTGAGCCCGAATGCCAACCCGGAGGTAATACCACACTCCGCCACTGGGGGCAGTCAGCTATTCTTACTATTTATTACAAACATAGAGCTACAGTATAAAAAAAATTTTGTGTAAAATGAGTATACCGGGTGCCCCCCTCCCCGTCTGGTTACCTGGGAGGGTACAGCTTCTTCTTGGCCTCGGCGGCCAGCGAGCCGCCGTCGCTCAGCAGGAAGCCGGTGGTGAGGGTTCCGGCGCCCAGGCTGGCCAGCAGCACGGCCGTGTTCCGGCCTGAGATCAGACGTGTGAAAGAGCCTGCCATCGCTCCGCTCGCCGGTTCAACTCCTCCAGAAAGTCAGTCCAGAAATACTCAGCTGGGAGGAAACGGTTCAGCAGAGACGTCAGAGTCTGATCGATCAACATCTTCACAATGATTACTTTTTACTTTACACCTCAAAATGTGAACAGAAACAATATAGGACACTTTTATGGATTACTTCTCAACAGAACTTTGTAAACTCTACAATAAAATGTCTTTTGTTGGATTGAATGAAACATAATAAGAGGTTTTTTGTGACTTTTCTGGTGATTTTCATGGTTTTGACCCGCTTTTCCTTTGCTGAAATGTAACTCAGAGTTGTGGATATTTGCTTTTTTTCAGTGCCTTTGTTTGATTTACCCTCACGTGTAATTTCTTTGTCTCTCTTTGCATCAGCAGATTGATAAACTGACGTTATTAACCGTTTTTGTACTTTGTTGAGCTCTTGTACCTAATTCAGAGCCGTGAACAGTCCAGTATCATCTGCGTACATCTACATCTCTCATGTTCAATATCAGCGTGAACACAAAGCAAACTGTAAAAAAACATATCTTTTCTCCTTTTTTTGCCTGAGTTGACTCATATTAAAGCAGCAGCATGAGTGTGACGGCAGAGCGACCTGCTGGAGGGTCAGGCTGTTTGAACCCGACAGTAACGAGCTTAAGGCAGGAGGGGGTCTTAGCAGATGCTCTTAGCCTCTTAGCATTATCACAGTTCCCCCCCGCAGACGACCACTAATACCCCCGCGGCCAGCGTTTGACCAGACCTCAGAGTGTCGCCGAAGGCGGTCTTCACTAAAGTGAGCCGGTCTTCCTGATCCAGGCTGGCGGGGAGAGCTGGACTCCCGGGACCACATGGTGCTGGTCACAGTTTGGGTCAGTGGGGGACTTATTTATAGATGAGAGGGAGGAGGCCGGCCGCGGTGCCAAAGATCAGGCGCCAGGACCCGACTGTGATCTGGCTCGGATTCAGAGCCACATAGTGAAGTGGTCACAAGACTCCCCGCCCCCCCAGAGCGCCACAGACTGGGGGGCAAAGACAGGTAAAGGGCAAAATAATCCAGGGATTCAGGGCGCTCTCCTCACAGAACCTGTGGATCCTGTGGTCTTACAGTCGGTGCTGGAGGGGAGGATTACATCAAAACCTCCCCACCTTCCCACTCCAGCCTGACCTTTGTGACCTTTTAACTCCTCGGGATGAAGAGCAGCTTCGTCCTCTGGAGAGGACGCCGGAGTGTCTCCAGCTAAACGCAGCTAAATTAAGAAGTTCCTGCAGTCCTGTCCAGCTCCCCTCCGACTCCCCAGGTTCAGCTTTACACACTTTTCAAGCTCACGCTCAGATAAAACCCTTCAGATCAGCGCTGAACGACAGAAATGAGCAGAAAACTGTTACAGCGGATCGTTTGTCTCCCTGAAGCTGCTCAGGACTTCCAGTGACGCGAGTGTCGGATAAAGGAAGGTAAAAGGTACGTTACCTGAAGAGCCGCTGTCGCTTCTCTGAAGGTCTCGGCGTAAAGAGCTTTTCAGTCCCCTCTGTGGGGGGGCTCCTCCTCCTCATGGGGGATTAAAAAACCCTCGGACCAATCGTCGCATCGCAGACGCACCGGTTCGAGCCAATGGAGGCGCGGAGCCAGTGACCATGACCGCCGAGGGTCCGGTATCAGGGTCCGGTTTGACCTTGATATTTTAATTCGATCCAACTCCCAGGACACACACACGCACACACAAACACACACACACAGACACAGACACAAAGGACAAACTAAAATTGGACTTTTCTGCCCATCGAAACGTCACATAAAGATTCAGATTGGAAAAGTTCAAATAATCCAGAAGTTTGAACAGAGTCAGATTCTGCCTTCATTAAATCTGAATCAATGTAAAATATTGACTATACTGTTGATTTACTTGAGAGATTAGATTAGATTATATTTCTGTTTTTGGCAGTTTTGGTTTTTAAAGCGACACTAAGTAACTTCTCAACCTTAAAACATTTTAATATCTTTTGTGATGATACATCGACTTACAACTAGATGAATGACCCTCTGTCACGGCCTGAGGGCGTCAGTATTGCTTTCACTTGGACTAAGCAGCTGTGAGGAGGGTGGTAGGAACCCTGCACACTAAAAAACTCCACATGTGCAGACTGCTTTACGGCATGCGTCACATCATGATATGACATTGTTTAGCCACCATTAGACTCATTACCTCGTCGTTCTCCATCCTTCACACAGCCACTGGAAACAAATGAAGGCGAGTTCAGTCCGACAGCACGCCACCGGGAGCAGCATTTTACGACGCCACGCGCTAGGCCTCATGGGAACTGTAGTATTCATTCAGGCAAAACACTACCGCTTTGGTCCACTGGCGCCGCCAAAATCAACGAAAACTGAAAGTTCCTTAGTGTCGCTTAAAGCGAAAACTGAAAGTTCCTTAGAGTCGCTTGCCGTAAAGCAGTCCTCACATGTGGAGTTTTTTAGTGTGCAGGGTTCCTACCACCCTCCTCACAGCTGCTTAGTCCAAGTGAAAGAAATACTGACGTCCTCAAGCCGTGACAGAGGGTCATTCAACTAGTTGTAAGTCGATGTATCATCACAAAAGATATTAAAATGTTTTATTAAGGTTGAAAAGTTCCTTAGTGTCGCTTTAAGAAGTAGTTTTTATTTTCTCCAATTGCTTATTTCTGTCATTTACAGTGTTTTATTTAAAAAAAAAAATCAGATACGTTTTTGTAATTTTAAGACATCCATTTTTTTATTTTGCTTTTCCCATTTACTTCTATTTCTATTTCATTTTTGTGAATTATTGTTCATTTTGCAAGTCCATCTTTCCTTTCCTCAGTTTTTGCTGCATGTTTCTAAATTTTAGTTTTTTTTTTTTTTGCAATTGAACCGGTAAAAAAAAAACACCTTTTTTGACTAAACATCCCATCACAGTGAACCTTTCCTGAGAATTTCATTGAGAATTTCAGTTCTTCCTAAATTTAGCATGATTTTTTTCTTAAAGATATTTGTATGTTGCGTATTTCCATAAAGAACAAACTATTTTTTTAACCGTATGTTCAGCAAGTTCTTTTAATATCTGGAAAAACAAAAGATGTGCACGTTTCACTCCCATTCGTACAGATTTATCATCACGACTATTTATGCCGTTTTTTGCATTTTTATTTTCCAGCCTGGAGTGTAAATATCTGTACATCATCACAGAGAAATGGAAAAAAACAATCAGTTGAGGTGAGTGTAAGAAAGCAGAGGACTGTGAACATCAGAGCAGAAAAGCTTTTAAAAGATTCCCGAAGGCAGATAAACTACACTATTAAAAAAAAGCTTCATTAAGTCACTACGAATGGAGCTGAAGGTGAGCGGATACAATCAGGCTAATTCATGCTAGAAACAACTGGAGTCTATTGACATTCTTCAGAAACAGTGCTATCACAGTCAGTGGGATTCAAACATGAACAGGAACTAATAATCATGAAGATTCACAAAAGAAAATGTAACTGAACCCTTTTGAAGCCAATTCTCTTTAAAAAAACAAACAAACAACAACTTATGTACAACATGATGAGTATTAAAAAAAACTGAAAATCTGATCTGATTGTCAGGAAACGCCTTAAGTTTGAGTAAACTACCAGAAACTTCCAGAGGACGATTCCTTGGAGCACCGCGGAGGAACAGACGAGTCCGTCGGCACCAAACGTCTCGACTGAACCCCCGATGTTTTGGAAAAGCTCATCCTGGACCCTGCTGACCCCGGGGTCACCGTGTGACCCCTGTCTGGATTGACAATCAGCTGATCTGGAGAAGAACCACCGTAGTCGACTCTTCACTCTGCCTGATTTTCTGAGATGAATCACTCATATTTCCCGAGGATTTTTATTCCCTTATCTTTTCCTACTTTCTCCACACGAGGGCGCTGCAAAACGAGGAATTAAAAGTGGCTGAAACCTCAATCCTGGAGACGTTACCCAGAACACTGAGGGACAGAAGCTGGACTTTGTTGAAACTGGCTGCTGTTGATCGATCTCTAATGGGAAAATATTAAAAAGTAGCTCAATCTCTGGAAGTGGAGGAGAAGCAGCTCCACTAAAACTCATTTTGGCCGCTGGTTTCTGCATCTCGTAGGGCTGCACGATTCCGGAAAAAATTAAAATCACAATTTTTTTTGCTTAGGATTGCGACCACGATTCTCTCACGATTTTTTCTTTTTTTTCAAATTTAAATATTTATTGCACTCAGTCACCGTCATACTGAGATGCACCCAAGGCATTGTGGGTAATGTAGTAAGTGTTCTGAGTTTTTTTTTTTAATTAAAAGAACATATACAAACTCGACAAACGGAAAACAAACTGAGTTTTCATCCAACGGCCCGTCCATGCTTCACATGTCCGCCTGGGTGCGCGTTGCGCATTAGTCGGCGTGACGTAAAAATCGTCACCATTGAGAAATGAGATCGCATCGATGTATGAATCGAGATCGCGTTTTTTTTTTTACGACTAATTGTGCAGCCCTACATCTCAGGCTTGTGATCATGAGCCAAAATCACAGTTTTCTGCTTCCCTTTCGTATTTTCAGATGCTTCTCATCAAGAACAGAATCTGTTTGGCTGCTTCTAAACTTGACGTTCAGTCACAGTTTCCTCTGCCGCGTCCTGATCCAGAGTTTACCCAGAAGGCCCAGGAGTTGTTACGATCAGGAAGATGCAGAAGAATCTGCTGAAAGAATCCATTCAGAATGGAAAATTTGAGGCTCTTACTTCTTGATCTTTGAGGAGCAGCGACTTCCTGCTGCCACCTAGTGGACAAAAGCTGTTTGTTTAAAATCCTGCACCTTTAAAGCTGGAGCTACCAGCACATTCTGTCAGTGCAAACCGGGTTTCAGCCCTGAACTGCCTCAACTGCTCCTTCTTCAAACGTCTGAATCCTGACGGCAGTAAACGGGCTGAGCGGAGGTCAGCGGGTCAGAATCCGCCTGACTGATGAGACAGACGATCAGACTGAGGGTGTGGGAGCGCGACACCCAGGAGGCAGACTGTTTCCAGTATTTACAGAGCGGCAGACGGCCGCAGCCGGTTACTTTCAGGTGGCCAGCGTCTGAACAGACATCACTGCTGGGCGAGGCGGGACCGTTTACAAAAGCTCTTCAGATGTTCATTCAGCAAGGCACAGTTTCCCCTGAGTTTATGAGGACGAGGACGACCTGGACGACCCGGAGCCGGTCCTCAGCCGGGGGGAACCCGGGGCTCGATCTTCAGAGAGAGCTCGTAGAGCGTGTCTTCATCCATCACCAGGGATTTATCCAGCAGGAACTGAGTCACCTGGAGGGACGACGACACACGACACACTCTGAGAGCCCGTTACCGCGACGTCAGGAAACTTTCAGTCGGCTTTTAAATCAGAAAAAAGTAAATTCACATTAGTGTCCATATTCTATTTAAATTTAGAAGATTTAAAAAGTGCGTTTCCTCTTATCTTATTTTTTCTTTCGTCACATGACTTGGATGTCTATCAAAAATTAGGATTTTGATTACTGCACAGGAAAAAGCTTTTTGGAGAAACTAATAACATCCCAGTTTTTGATGACACTCATTTTTCCTATAAGTTTACTTGTTTGTTTCTTTTTTCATATATTACCGACCTTTGGCTGGTGTTCTATTCTGTACGGCGCCTGCTGAAACTGACGAATCTCCCGGATGATGTGAGAAATCTGGGAAAAGAAAGACACAAGACGAAATATATCTATGATCACCACTAATGTCAAAAACAGTCATTATTTCTCAGCCTGATCATTAATCCCAAGCACGTTTTAAAAACTTCCAGACAGCAGAAGATGAATTCAGTTCGACTAATTCAAGAAGAAAATAGTAAAAGTAGATAAAGTAATAATAATAAGTGTGTGACTGCTTCTCTCTCTCACCATCCTCATCTTGGAGAAGTTGACCAGCCCCTCCTCGGTGAAGTTTGGGGTTCCCTCCTCGATGAAGGCCAGGTCAGTGAGGTACATGCCCAGGTAGGGAACACACGGAGGGTTACAGCTGCAGACACACACACACACACACACAGTCGCCGTCAGACGCTTCAGGAAGTCACGTCCTCACGTATTCATCACGTCTCTGCAGCTGGACTCACTTTTTTAACGTCTCTCTGAGGTTCTTGAATCTCCCCTCTGAAGACACCGTCTTCTGCAGGCGGTCCATCAGCGCCTTCGTCTGAAACCACAGCAGAAACAAAGGGTTAAAAAACAAACAAAATAGTAGGTGTTTCGTACATTCAGTCCTGCAGGAAACATCTCCCTGCTTCAACACACGGGACTGTAATGAGTGACGACTTTCAGACTGTCTCTCAATATGTAGAAGGATGGAGGAGCATGCTGGAGCAAACTACAGAAAACTACCAAAAAAAACTCCAAGGAATCGAAGAAAAGTACAGAGAATTACCAAAAAGTAGAATAAACTACCGACAACAAAAACAGGAAAGTCATAAAAACTACACAGTATTATAAGAAGCTACAGAGAATGATAATAAACCACACAAAACTACTGGGAACTACAATAAATGAAAGAAAACTACATAATACTGCAGGGAAACCACAGAAAACTACAGAGAATGAAGCTACATAGTGTTACAGGAAGCAATGGGAGACTGTCATGAACTACAGAAAACTACATGGAGCTACAGGAGACTATAACAAACTACATAAAGGTAAAAAGAATGGTACAGGAAGCCAAAGGACTAAAATACATAACAGAAATTCATAGGGATAAACTACAGAAAACTACTTGGAGCAACAGGAGACTGTAATACACTACAGAAAACTACACAGAGCTGCAGGGAACTACAAGAAATGATGAGATTTTAAAGGAAGCTACAAGGAACTATAACAAGTGCAAGTGTCCTGGGCGCGTAACGTCAATAATTAATTCTTAACGAGGTCATTTAGTACATTTTAAGAGCTCAAACAGGGCTCTCTGGTACAGCTTAGGTGCATGTCTGCGTGCGCACCCTGAACTACGGAAGCCACGGCAGACCAAGCAACACGCTTGCGCGCTTTCAGCGACTACTTTTCTAAATTGCAAGCGTAGAAGAAGAAGTTCCGCTGTTTGTATTCTGCTGTGAGTGATCGAGCTGTGGACAATCACAAAAGTGATTGGCTACTGTTTTAAAGCTTTGAATTCGGTGTCCTGCTGAAAGGGCACAAGCGTGTTGCTTGGTCTGCCGCGGTTTCCGTAGTTCAGGGTGCGCGTGCAGACATGCAATGGAGCTGTATGAGAGCGCCCTGTTTGGGCTCTTAAAATGTACTAAATGACCTCGTTAAGAATTAATTATGGACGTTACACGCTCAGGACACTTGGATTACAGCGGACGAGCAGTATGAAGGAAAATGGGAACATTTTGTGGACTTTATGGACCATTGTTTGTCGGGCTCTGTCGGTCCCTGTTTGTTGACCACGAAAATCCCCAAACATCTCCAACTGCATTTGAAACGTCAAAAAAGTGCTCCAGAGTGTTTCTCAGCATGAGGGTGAGTAGAAAATGAGGCCAAATCGTTTTTTGGGTGGAGTATTCCTTTAATTAAAAATCATTGTAGCAGCTTGATTAACAGCTACAGTACAAGAAGCTACAGAAAACTACAGCGAACTACAGGGAACTACAGGGGGTGACAGACGTAGTAACTGGGAGGTCCCCGGAAGCCCCGCCCCCTGAGGACCAGGACCCCTCCCGGGCCTGCAGCACACGGACCTGCTTGCAGACCTTGGCCCAGGTCTTCTTCAGCCGGTAGACGGCGCTGCGGTTCAGCGCCGAGGTGATCTCCAGCACGCCGTTGTAGTTGTTGAGGCAGCGGCAGATGTCGGCCACCGCCAGCCACTTCTCGATGGAGCTGGCCCGGGAGCCCACGTCGGTGTGGGCCAGGATCTGGGACGCCACCAGGTTACTCATCTGAGGGAGGACGAGAGACATGAGCCCGTCAAACTCTCTCCACAGCTTCAGGTTTTGGCTCTGAATAACTCCTGAGCTGATGAAAACGACACCGAGCAGCTTGAAACGCTTCCTCCTCATGAATGAAAAACCTACAACAACCATTTAATCTGTATTTTAAAATGTTTTGGAAAGATTTTCAACGTCTGTCCATCACGTCTAACCAGCACTGTTCACCACAGTGCAGCTACTTCCTGCTCCTCTGTGTGTGTCTCCCTCTAGTGGACACAGCGTGAAGCTGCTGCTGCGCTCACGTCGTTGAAGTGCTGGCTGGTCTTCATGATGTACGGCGTCCTCTCGCTTTTGTCCACCTTCATCCAGCCCTGACCCAGGAACTCCCTGCAGGACAGCGCAGAGGTCAGCGGGAGAAGTGCACGGCGTTCGGACAGCGCACGTGACGCGCGCGGCGTCGGGACGGACTCACTCGTAGGGGATGCTCCGGAACACGATGTGGTCCAGCAGCGTGATCTGCTCGGCCAGCTCCATCGCAGACAGGGACTCGAAGCACTCCGCCTTCGGACTCTCCGCCTTCAACACACAACAGGAAACACACACTTTACCTCAACCTCCAGGAGAGACACGCTGAAAATCCACCAATGAAGGAGAGAGATTCTTCACTGTGGGGACTTGTTGGCTTTAATTTGTCTTTTGTGGGTACATTTTTAACTCCAGGTGGCGCCGGTATGGCTTATTCTGAGCTGGTTTTATAAAGCGGCTATGTCAGAGTTCTGTAATGTCAGTGAACAAATAAATATTGTTTTCATCTCTGTTTTATTTGCATTCAGTAATGATTTTTAAAAATAGTGTAATCTCAGTTTAAAACCAGATAATTAAGGTGAAACAGTTAAAACACCCACAAAAGCTAGAATTGCTAAAAAGTGATTAAATGTGATGGCTAAAACTACAAAAAAAAAACCATGGAAAAAGTCAAATTAAAAATAAGTTTAAAAAGAAAAAGGAGAAAAAAAGGAAAAAATTAAGAAAAATAAAAATATTAAAAAGAGAGAAAAGAAAAAGTGAACAACAAAGTGAAAAACAGAAAATGCTAAAAACAAAAATGAAAACAATGGAGAAATTAAATTTAAAAAAGGAAAAAAAAACCCCGATTAAAGATCTGTAACCATTTGAAAACTCAAAGCGACTGATGACTTAAAGGGGGAAAATCCGTGAAAATTAAAATCTCTGAAAATGGCTACAACAGCTACAAACATAATAAAACCCATCTGAGCTGTTCTGCTGACACTGCTTGAATAAGTCAGTTTTTACTTCCAGTGATTTTGAAAAGATTTTTGGTAACACTTTACTTGAAGCACCTGGTATAACACATTATAAGTTGTTATAAACACTCATAAATGATCACAATGCTTTATAACCCACTATACAGAACAGGGTTAGGGTTAGGTCCTGATGCTATAAAGCATTGTGATCTTTTATGAGTGTTCATAACTATAGTTATACAGCACTATAATGTACTTATAATGTGTTATACAGGGGTGCTTCAAGTAAAGTGTTACCAAAGTTTTTCTTCATATCAGACAATTATCATGTTTTGCAACTCCGGGATAATTTTATCGGACGCTGGAGAAGACGGCTCTTTTGTTCATAAAGAGGCTTCATGCTGCTTGACGTCCTGTTTAACAGTAGAAAATATCAGGATTTAATGTTTGACATCTGAGCTGCTTTGGCTCTGAGGTTTAGTCAGAAGGTGACAGTGATTCTGGAGAGATGATGAGAATTTACCATCGTATAGCGCCACCTGCAGTCAGGATCCAGAAGCTATTAAAGCCAAAAAGTCTTGAGTTTGTTTCAAAGGTGGGAAGTTCATCGTAACATCAGTCTTACCACGATGAAGTGAAGCAGCGGGCAGCTTTTCTGTTCCGCAACCGGGAGACAAAACGTCAGTTCTTCGTTACATTCCGGTAAAAAACCACCAGGTGTGAGGTGAGCTGGTTTAAATACTGACCATCTGTAAAATGTCCTCTATCCTCAGCTGAGCGTCGTCTTGCTCTTCTTGAGAAAGTGCACTGCAGAGAGACAGTCGGCGCTGTTGAGTTTGTGTGTGACTGAGCGGAGACGGACTGACCGCCCGGCGTCTTTCGCGCCACCTTAATATGTTGGTCGTTGCTTTCCTCTCCTGCGGCAGCAGGTCCGGGTCTCGAAGCACCTCCTCCAGCAGGTTGATCACCCCCATCTTCAACACGCTGTTCATCTCAAAGTCCTGCAGGAGAAACAACGGGGAGGATTCTCAGCATATCACTGGGAAAGTGGCGAGACATGTTCTCCGGTCGGCCCACTGAGCTGCTTTGAACAATAATAGTTCCAAACACCGACAGAAGTTCACTTTCCAGCATCCAGCCGGGGAAACGGGCTCTTATGTAAGGCTGAGTGGAGACGGCCGTCCTGCCAGTCCCCCGGGGACGAGGCTGACCTTTCAGAGCGAAGACACGCCGAGCAAAGAGCGCCTCCGCCACAGAACCCAGCCAGAGAGCGAGACGCCGGGCGGCCAGGACGCTCGTCTCCCCCGGCGCCAAACAACCCGCCGACCAGCCGACTCTAGCGAGCCGGGCGTCAACAGGAAGTGGGTTCAGGGAGGCAGCGGCGGCGGCGGACTCACCTGGGAGTGTTTGGAGACCCAGTGTCGCAGCACGTTGAGAACCCTGTTGGTCGCGGCTCTGCGGATGATGAACTCTTTATCACAGGTTTTCTCAGAGTTGGCAAAAGCTGCAAATGAAGTAGAAATAAAGATCAGACGACTTTCAAACAGAACTGCAGCAGAATGTCAATGAATTAGATTTAAAAACGACAAACCTCAAACTAAAAAAGTACAATAATGTATCTCTAAATATGTTGTCTTCAGCCTTTCAACTGGACTGATTCAGACTGGCAGGGAAGTTTTCTGCCACTTCCTCAAGTCTGAATAAAACTGCAGATTCACTGTCTTGACAGCTTTGGTGAAATCTGATTGAAAGGGGCAGATAATCTTATGTAATGTGAAACTCATCTGAAATGACCAGACACTGTTTGGCCTTTACTGCTGTTCAAGTGTTTCACAGCTTTCTTATGTTTATTGACCTCCGATTAAAACTAGCGAACTAAAGAAATAACAGCAAAGAAAAACAAATGATCTTGTTAGTTTGCATCAACAGATGAAGGTTATAGATACACAGTCATAGCTTTTAAATTAAACTGTCAAAACATCACTGGGTTTTGAATACAGTATTTGTATTTTAATCATTTCAGATTCAGCGTGTATTTCCTATATCGGGATCTGCATTCTTTATGACCAAAAGAGTCATTTGTTTGTTGTTGTTGTTGTTCTGGAGTTTCACCTTTATAAAGCTGCCTCTTTATATTTCTAATTAGCCTAATTTCAAAGTTTCATGCATTTTATAAACTGTACCTTATGATGCATTTATAAATGTTTAAGTACAGTTCAGAATAGTGAACCACATTTAGCCTGTTTCTTTAACCTGTTTTTAACAGTTTTGCTCCTCTTTCCAAGCGTTTTTTGAAGACGATTTTGATATTTTAGCTGTTTAAACGAATCCATCGTTTTTGAAGCAGTTTCGCATGCTTTTTTTCCAACCATATTTAATTTTCTTGTTTCAGAAATTTAAGGCATTTCAGGTTTTTTAAGGTGTTCCATCACACCTCCCCCAATTTCTTGTGCTTTTACCTATTTTTTCCAATTGCAATTGAACCACTTTTTGAATCCCTTTTGAACCGAGACAGACAAATCATCTTGAAGAGTAACTATGATAAAAATACGTTCAATGTTTATGTCTCATCTTGTGAAAGCTGCATGGAGCCGCTACAGAGGGACGAAAGAGCCACAGGCTGCAGACTGCTGCCTTATGTTGATGATCGCTGCGATTCCTGGGCTGCTTTAGAGACAGAATTTCTCCACTTTTGTCTTTTCATTTTGACGGTTTCAAAGCTTTTTCTTTTGCTCTTCTCGTCACTGCAGCCACCCGGTAAGTAGCCCTCTGAAAACTTTGTTGGTGATTTAATGTCGTTCGTGCTAAAAGTTCCCTCCGCTGACCGCGAGTCGCTTGACCTTCACGCCGTGCCGCGCTCACCCTGGGAGCTGCTGTGTCCGGCGGCGGCGGTGGCGATGGCGAACGCCGAGGCCGGCGACATGGCGCAGCGGGAGTTCTCCCCCGAGGCGGCTGCGAGGGACCAGAGACATTTAAAAACAGCGTGACGGCGCCGCTCGGCACATTTCCTACGAGCGGCGGAGCGTCAGAGCGCCTCCTACCTCCCGTCTGACGGTAGCGGAGGTGACGCGGCGTGGAGGGCGAGCGGCAGGGAGACAAGTCGCCCGGCTCGCTGATGGACGGGGACTCGGGGATGAACTTGTCCAGCGAAACAGACTCCAGGACGGCTGGTTGAACACAGAAAGACAATTCAGACATGTTAGAGAAGCGAAGAAAAGGAGGACCTGAAAAGATTAATTTAAGGAGAGTTTTTTTATGCAAACTATTAATTTCCAGGTTATAAGTCACATCTGGAAGAACAAATCTAGTAGCAGAAAGAGGATTACATCATCCACATTAACATCCAGATTCCACCATAACAACTTTATGATTTCATTTTTTATTATTTCAGCCTTCTTTGTTTTCTTCATCGCGATAAGTTTCTCTACTTCTGACAGTCTGAATTCTTTCTGCTGCTCCTCTCCTCTTCAGGTTACTTCCGCTTGGAGACGTTTTTCTTGCTCTGCTGTTAAAATGCAGCAGTAATGGACTTTCTTTTTCTGTGGTGCTGTAGCAGCTTTCTGTTGTCATACAGTGACATCTGGTGGTCAAAGATGGTACTTTCATACTGAGTTGTATACAAAGCCATACGTTAAAAAAAACCCCTAAAGTTATCTTTTTAGGCACATTCACCATTTGACAGCTGAGTAACATTCATATACAATAAGAGAGCAGAACATTGATGTAGAAGTCAATCGATATGTGATGTCTGATTAAATATATTCTGTACTTGCTCAAATTGCAGTAACTATTTATTTCATATTTGACTGTATTCCTCTAAAAAAATATAAAAAACAGTGAAGAAAGCTTGAGTTGAAGAGACGTGGCGCTGCAGGAGCGAGCGCGGCATTCATACTTATGTTTGAACTGTCTATCTATTCTAGGCCCGGTTTAGAGCTTTCCCGCTCCTTCAGTTTCATTTTCCTCTCCGGAGAGGCTCACCAACAGCGGCCCTTTTTTCTTCCTCTCCTCTCGGCCTTGTTGTGGGAGATTTTCTGACCCGGTGCTCCGACGCTGTTTTCATGGTGAGCGAGCTGTCGGCTGCAGCCAGATGGTCTAAGAGCACGATTATTCCTCTGTTGGGTAACGCTGACCCATTTCTGTCTTCCACTCCTGGGCGAGCAAGAACGGGAGAGGTACCGCCGCCGCCTCAGCGATCAAATATTCAGATTTCAGTGACTAAAAAAAACACGTCTGTAGTGTAACGCCGATATATTTTAAATAAAACCAACATTCACTTGTGTACTGAGGAGTGGTGACCCTTCACAGTGAATCACGATTTCAGAAAGATGAACTGGTAAAAAGCTCAATAATCCAGTTTGCCTGTTTACACGATGATTAAAAACATAACTGTGTGTAAATTGGATTTCTGACACTGAGTTCACGACAGTTAACTCATGATCTGAATGAAATCAGATTACTGGATCAGTATTTTTCATTCCTGTTGGAGGAAACAAATGTGAATTTGACACTTCTACTACTTCGCGATACTTTTTCTTGTTCCCGCCAAACATCGCCTTGTTTCTATGACAACAGAGAATGACGACACATTAAGTGTGGACGGAACATCGTAACATGAGGAGCGTCATGTTTCCATAGGGGCTGCCAACGATTGGTCGGCACAATCGACGACATCGGCGTAAAAACTTAAGTGGTCGATGCATCATGTTGTTGTTTTAAGTTGCTGAAGCCGCTTTGTGCTCATCTGTCACTGCAGTTCACTACAGGAAGTACAGGGGGCAGCAGCGCTCGCTGGTTAAACACGCAAGGAAGTGGAGGAAGACCACTTGTTTAGGATCAAAATGAAACACGTGAAATGCCAAGTGTGAAGCTCAACTCTCATTCAATGACGGCCAACACTTTAAAGCCCGACACCCCGGAGTCGCTGGATCATCACAGACCACAAAGAACAGATCATCATATAATAAGATAATCGGATAATTGAGATATTTGTGAACAACAAAAATAATCATAAGTTGCAGGTTTTCACGACTACCTAACAAGATGATGTGGGGATCGCCGTGTTTCTGTGACTGCCACGTGAAATATCAGTTTCAGACAAACATGTTGGACTCGCTCACTGTCTGACGACAAATCCACACAGTTTAGACGGGAAGTTAGTGGAATAACACACTCTGTTCTCCTCCACATAGCTCTGGAAAAGCTGTAAACAAGCTGGTTAAAATTACAGCAAGAAAACGTTTCAACGTAACAAGAGAGTTTCTTGATATTTTGACTGAGTTTTGAGCGACTTGGGTTTGAAACCTGGTGTTTGCAAACAAGATTCTCCAGATTCATTTGCCATGAAAAAGACAATAAGTTATGAATCTGAAAATCGACCTGGAAATAAAACTGTATCATCGGCATAAAACTCAACTTTTCATTGGATCACATTAGGCCTTAAAATGTAACCACATCTTCAAGTTACTGACTGGAAATGTAAAATGGTGACAAAGACTTTCAAACCAACTTTGAGAGGAAACCTACTTCCATAAAAGTTGGGACCCTTCATGGAAAAACATTTAACATCTGTACATCCTTCCGCTGTGTTTCAGGGACTCACCCCGGCGGATGCTTCGCCTCAGCTTCCCGCAGAAGGCGTCGATGCGGGGCAACTCCCCGCTGACGTCCTCCCCGCCGGCCGGGCCCAGCTCGGGGGAGCTGGGACCGCGGCTCAGGTCAAGCGGCGCCTTCGTGGACACGGGCGGCGGCGAGCACACCCCCGAGGCCTGGGGGAGGCTGGGCGAGCGCGTGGCGGTGGGCGGCGGCGAGGAGAAGCCCGAGGACGCGGGCCTGGTGGAGCCCGGAGGCGGGGAGGAGATGGAGGGGCTGTGGGTGGAGGTGGGGGAGTTGGCGGCGGAGGAGGACGGGGTGGCGGACAGGTCCAGGACGCCCGTCTTCATGCCGACGGGCGAGCTCAGGGACAGCTTGCGGCAGTGGACCGGGGAGGAGGTGCGGGACGGGATGGAGAGGGGCGGGGGCGAGGAGAACTTGCGGCACAGACGGGGGGACTTGTTGTTCAGGGGGTCGGTGCCCCAGGCGCCCTGGTTGGTGGCGAAGAAGAGCTCCAAAGACCTGAGGAAGAGGAGACGAGCGGACCTGAAGCTCTGACGCTAACAGAGAGGAATGAGAATCGGCAGCCAGGCTCGCGCTCATTACTTGGACTGGTCCAGCGCCAGCTGGGTGATCTTCAGACTGTAGTCGGGACAGAGGGACATGATGGACAGACGGTCGCATGAATGCTGCTCGATCCTGAGGCGGCGACGGTGAGGGCGAGGAGGATGAGAGGGAGATGAGGATGGAGTGAGGACAAGCAGTGAAGCAGCCATGCAGGACAGACGATGAGGAAAGACACATCCGGACATGATCGGCCCTCCAGCTATCGACTTCAACTCAACACAGACGTGACTGAACATCCGCCGAGATCGAGGCTCGGCTCATCTATGCGATGAGGACTATTTTATTTTAATGACAGATGACGTTACGGTATCAGCGTCGTCTGAGTCGCAGATGTAACTGTTGATAATCTTCATCCATCAGCTGCTGTTCGTGAACCTTTAGTGAATTTCTTCCTCATAATTAACCTCATTTTTATGCTTTTCTCTCACACACTGAGGTCTTTCTGTTTTCTGATGCAGGTTTTAGCTCTTATTTTTTAACCATTAATTCTGGTTTGCTAAGCTTTTCTTTTGGGGGAAAATTCTTCATATTTCAGGTTTTTCTGCATCCTGTTGTCCTACAGTGACATCTGGTGGTAGATTTCAGTATATAATTCGCTTCTCAATACAAGCCAAACAAGCAGCCGAACAACTAAAAACAGAAAGGACGAATGACGTATTGTCTGAAATTTGGAGTGCACTACAACTGGAGTTAAAAGTAAATTGTAGTTTATTTACTCCACTTGGCACTACTCTGTATCACGTGGGTTTGCAGCAGGTGTTTTATAATAGGACTGGCGTAGCTGATTCTTAGGAGTGTGACTTGTAACTTCTCCTGGCCTCTCAGGTCCCGCGGAGGTTTTTTTCCTGTTCCTACCTCACGGGGATGGAGGTGAACGGCTTCTTGTAGATGTCGGCCAGCTTGTCGATGACCACGGCGGCCGTGGTGAAGATCCGGTAGGTGTGGAGGAAGGTGTTGAGGAAATCTATGGAGAGGAAGCGCAGGTCGGTCAGGCGCTCCAGGAGGCGCTCCACGCTGGCGTAGCGGATCTGCGGGACTTTGCAGGAGTTGAGCGTCTTGCTGAAGCAGATGTCCACGTCGTCCTTGTGCAGCCGGGCGTCCGACCTTTGGTAGGCACACAACATAGTTCAGTCAGGAGGTGAAGAAGGTTATTCTTCTTCTGACGGACGGCCTCAGACACTCATTGCGTTCCTCACTGACTCCTCTTACTTGATCATGTGTGGCACAGAGACCTTGGAGTTCTCCTCAAACACGCTGGTCATCAGGCCGTTGCAGCGGATGTTGTCGATGCACTGAAACAGAAACGGGACATCGTGAGACCTGGTCGCCCTTTGGGCGACTTCAAACTCTCCGTCCGACCTTTGGCCTCCTACCTGACTGATATCGCTGGTCCAGGCGGCCTTTTCCTGACGAGACGGAGCCAAGAGGACGACGGAGAAGCTCTGACCATCGGGAGGCTCCACCACAATCTTAAACTGAAGGTGGTTGAAGCCTTGACCAGCGGCGTTGTCTGGAGGACGGGACAGAAAGGAAAGAGTCAGGCGGCTGAAGACAGGCGGCGGTACGACGACTGAAAGACGAACGATACTCACAGTCCTCATCGTTGGCGTCCAGCTCCTCGATCAGGGTGCACTCGATCAGGGACAGCGTTCCTCCTTGCTGTTAATGGAGAGAAACAACACAGAATAAATCAATTACGTTCATGATGGACGTAAAGATGAACATTCAAGCTGAGAGCAGCCTCATCTGCAGAGAAGCCGGTGACTTTCCGCAGTGCAGGAGTCCTCATTGCTTCTATCTTGATAACTGTGGCCTCCAGAGGGTGTTATCAATCACTTTGGTCTTTGGTCAAGAGCTAAATAAAAACCATCAGCGCACAGGTGGGGCTCACCTTGAGGAGGTGGAGTTTCCCTCCAGACGTTCGTGTGCAGATGAGGAAGTGTTTGGTGAAGAGGAAACACTGACGCTCTCCTTCTTTCCTGAGCGACAGCGAGCCGAGGCGGACCTTGCTCAGCATGCCCCGCTCACTGCTGGACGGCAGCTGGACGAGGGAGCCTGCCAACACACACGGCGGTGAGGGAGAGGTGGAACGCCGACCTGACCTGGCGGTTAAGATCCGGGGGGGGGCAGACGCTCACCTTGGCGGACGAAGGTCTGGCTCGTGTCCAGCAGGATGTCGCAGCCCTCCACGATCATCCGCTCGATGGCCAGATTCTTCCTGATGTTCTCTGTGTCGCTCACCTCATCGTGCATCATCCTGACAAGAGATTTTCACAATAAGACAGGGTCCAATTTGTTTATGTTAATGACTATTCAGCTGTGACTAAAGCTAAACCTGGAGTTCCACAGGGTTCTGTCTTAGGACCTCTACTCTTCACATTATACATGCTTCCTGTGGGGAATATTGTCATGAGACTGACTTCCATTGTTACGCAGATGAAACACAAATCTGATTATCTATGAAATGAAAGCAGCTGACATTGATCAACTTGTCAAATTAAAAGTTTGTCTGACGGTAACAATCCAGCAAGTCATTGAAACTTGTACCACAGACCTAACTTTGAACATCAGAATGGCGGAAGGTGTGGCGGTGTTTTTATTATTGGTGGATGCCGATGCACTTACTTTGAGAGTTCCTCCAGTTTGGATTTGGCAAACTCCAAACTCTTGCGCTCCACGTGCTCGTGAGGCGTGTGCGCCAGCAGCTCGTGGAGAGTGATGATGTAGCGTGGGATCTGAAACAGACACGGACAAGATTAGTGCAACAAATAATAAACAAAAAAGCGAAGCACCTCAGAAGCATCTGATACTGTGTCCATATTATTACAGAGGTACCTCAGGGAAAATGACTGGGGCCACTTTTGTTTTTCAATTTTTTCCAAACAGTTTTTAGAAATATCACTTATTACGACACTACAAGTAAGAAAAGACGCTAAAGGAAAAATACTGGCCGCTCTGAGGCGCAGGAGGTCTGAATGAGCGTGCAGCACCTGGAACATGGGGTAGGTGAGGAACGTCTCCAGCATGCGGCCCTCGCAGGCGGCGTTGGACTCGTACTGTTTGAGCAGCTTGTCGAAGTCCCTGTTCTGCTTGCAGTTGGCCAGAACCTGCAGGCTGTACTGGTGGTTCCGGACAAACTCCTGGTAAATGTTCAGCATCGGCAGCAGGATGTCGAACAGGTCGGCTGGAAACGACACAAGCTCGTCAGAAGGTGGAAAGACGATCTGATGTTGTAATTTGTACTCAAGTAAAAGTCCAAGTTAAAAAAAAAAAACATGTCATGGTGAAAATTGTAACTATGAGTAAAATTTCACACTCAATGAACATTACTTGGTATAAATTGTGCTGAAGTTATTTCCTAATTTTAGGTGGTTTTCAGGTTTGTAAAACAATGTAAATTTTGAATTATTTACAGCATAAATGCTGCTATCATCACTTTTTCAGTATAAACTGTGAATTTATTTACCTCATAAAAGTCAGCAATGTGAAGTGAGCTTATCTTATGAAATCATTTTTAGGTTGGATTCAATGAAGTTCTCATTGCATTTTCTGTTCCAAACTGAGATATTTGATCAAAAACAGGAAATTCACACGACTTCAGTCCACATCGATGCTCATTCCAGCTCTTTGTGGAAAACTTGGATCTTATAGTGTCGCAATCCGTGTGAAGCTTGTCTTTTGGGAGTGAAACATGCAGACTGCGTGATATACAGATGGAAAGGTGAGCTTTGCTGAACTCACCGAGGACCAGAGTGGGCCAGTTGGCGATGCGAGCCTTCAGGCCTTGGTGGAAGATCTCATGTAGAAACATGATCGTCTCACTGTCGAGCACAAGACCTCATTCTATTATTACAGAATCGACTGTTTGGCAACGGACCTGCGAAAATAACTCAACATCTGTTTGCATGTGGAATGATGAAAATAATAAACCTGCCATGTCCTGTCCTGGTTAGTGCGATATCTGCATGCGAGGCATTTAGGGAACACGTGTTCAAGTACAGCATCTGCTGAGAGGCTAAATGTGAGGCGTTCAGGAAACTCCTGTAAATTGAAACATCTGCCTTTGTCCTGCATGTCAGGGTAAAATGGGTAAAACATAGAATCTGCTGAAAAACGTGTTTGGCCCAAATCCACAAACTGCAGCATTATGTGCAGGTGAGGCATTCAGGGACATGTGGAAATTGCAGGAACATGTTTTAAGACGAATTAAATGAATTAAATGAATTTCTTATCTCAAGCATTTAACTCATGCAGGAGCCAGTGGACATACACTTCATGAGAGGTGTTCAGGAAATTTATCAGAAACAAATTAACATTAACTAACAAATTAACTAACAAATTAATGTATGTGATGCATTCATGGACCATATGTCAATCGAAGCAACTACTCATAGTCAGCATGTGAGGTATTTAAAGAACACAGTATCTACTAACAGTCTAAATGTGAGTTGTTATGGAAACCTTAGTAATTTTAAGCATTTCATGAATGAGTGAGAGGTGTCACAGCACCGACATACGCATAGGAGCTGTTCAGCAGATTTATCAACGAACTGCAGCATCAAGCATCTTTCTACAAGCGAGACATTCAGGATTTAGTATTAATTCGTAGTAAGAAGCGGAATATCGTCTCAGGAATTCCTTTGAATCGTAGAGTTTTACTACAAGTTCAACCTGAACCATCAAACTCAGTGTGACGGGAGCTCGGCGCTGCACCTGTTGAGGAAGATGCTGCTGACGTCGTCGTGGCTGATGGGGGGCTTCTTGGAGCTGGCGGCCATGCGCAGCGGCCGCAGGAAGCAGTTGACCAGGATGGAGAGCTGGTGGACGTACTCCGTCTCCGCCTCCACCATGGTGAAGACGATCTGGTTCCTCTTCCTCATGCTCTCGGCGTGAGGCGAGCAGATGTAGTCCTGGACGATGATCTTCCACTTCCTCCGGCAGAGCCAGCCACGCATGAAGCTCTGCACCTGCGGGACGTGAACGCACCACGCCCTTTGACCTTTCATTTCTAAGCCCCGGCTGTGCAACTGATTCTTAAAAATTTGGGGGTTTTACCATTTCATGAATCAGGCCTTGTGTGAGGCCTTCAGGAACATCGGTAAATTTCAACATTCATACACTCATTTAAGGTTTTTACAGGCTATAGTAAATAGCAACTATTTAATGCTTTTCTGAGGTGTTCAGGGACATCTGTAAATCGCAGAACTTACAGTATATTTGATGTTTGAGAGGTGTCTGGGAACAGCTCTAAATTGCAACTCTTTTATGCTCATGTGAGATGTTTAGGGGCATCTGTAAAATGCAGAACCTACAGTATATTTGATCTGTTTTTGAGGTGTTTGCTGAGATCTGTACATTGCAGTTCTTTTATACTCAAGTGAGGTGTTTAGGGACATCTGTAAAACCACAGAAACTACGGTGTACTTGATCAATTTGCGAGGTTTGTCAGGACTTCTGTTAATTGTAGATTTATCAACTTTACGTGATCTTGGTGGTTAAAAAGAAGCGATAATATATTCATATGAGGCGCTCAGAAGGGTCTGTAAATTGTACACATATTGTGCCTGTATGACGTTTTTTTTTTCTCTCATGTTTTTTTTTTGCGTTTCTTTGTTTGTTTGTTTTTTGCCATCCTCGGTTTACCTTCTTGATCTTCTTGATATCCGGGTCCTCCTCCTCCTGGTTGTTCTGGTACGGCCGCATCCTCTCCTTGGTTTTATTCAACACAACAATCTGCAACAACAACATCAACAGCCTCCACATGAGCGTCTGAAATATTCATCAGGCCGCTTAAAAAAAAGAAAGAAACGGAGCCGTGGCAGGAAGAGGGAGCGGCGGCGTCTGCAGCTCGCTGGAGTCCCGCTGCGCTTCGGCCTAAGTGCGTTTTCTCATCACGCCACAACAATCTGCAAGCTTTGATCTGCAGCTGAGGGCCGCCATGCATATGAGTGTGTGTGTGTGTGTGTGTGTGTGTGTGTGTGTGTGTGTGTGTGTGTGTGTGTGTGTGTGTGTGTGTGTGTGTGTGTGTGGAGGCGCTCACGCGCACCTCGGCTTTGAGCCTCTCGATCTCGGTGTCCTGGTCCTCCAGCTGAGTGCGCAGCTGATTGGCGGCGATCTTCTCGGTCTCCATGATCTGCACCAGGTGGATGTACTTCTGCATGAGGATCTCGCGCTCGATGATGACGTCCGAGTAGCTGAGAGACGACAGAACATCAAACACGTCAAACGCTGCAGAACTGGGTCAGTTCTGAAACCTTCTGGAGGGGAAACATTCAGTCCTGGAATTTTATCATAATATTAAAATTTTGCAAGAATGAAAGTGTTTCTGATTTAAAAAAAAAAAAAGGCAGCTGATCTATTTCCACTGCAAAATGTTCACTCGGCACGTCGACACATCTTTCCAGTAGGATGGAGCTCTACTGACCCAGATTATTTCACAGAGGGAAAACTGCGCTGTTGTTTTACAGTTTCATCTCCAGCAGTGTTTCCATTCAGACGCTGCTGTGAGTTTAAGTGAATGCGAACGTCCTAAAAGATTTCACAGGGTCGAAGCTTCAGTTTTAGTTGTGGATCTGATTCCAGGTGATGATCGGTAAAGGAAGGCTCCATCACAGTCCGAACGGAGGGGTTTGGACAAACTGGTGAAAACTTCAAAAACACCGATCAGCCGTAACATTTGATCCGGTTGGAGTTGGAGTTTCGACTCACGTTCACACGGCAGACTGATGGAGGTTATATTTAAAATGTTGTGTGAATGATCACGCAAAAGAAAAAAAATCAAATTTCAGCAACAAATCGGAATTGAGCACCAAGACCTGCAGTGTGAACGCAGCCACAAACAGCACCTACTAGTGGAGGGTCCTGCAAACTGCAGCGTTTTCAGCCTGAAACTTCTCTGAAACCAGCAGAAAAATGCTGCCGGTTCGGTTCCAGGACTGACGAGGCTAAACTCCTTCAGCTACGACCATCTTTGTGTAAAACTAACAGAAGGCTCGGAGAGAGGCAGCAGCTCTGCAACTGGCTTCTCAAAACTAATTCTACAATATTCTGTTAGAAAAAAGTCCAAGGAAGACAATGAAAACCACTCAGAGTTTTTGATGTTGCTCCATAGAGACGCTTGATGACAGTTGTCAACATTTGTCCCCAGAGTCTGAGAGCCTCATCTGATGCATCTTCCCCGTGTTATTTGCACATTTTGTCTCACATCTGAGCGAGTGTTGTTGTGTGTTTGCGCTCGCAGCGGTTCACATGTAGGTCACACTGGTGCCGTATCGCCGCGCTGGTTACATCACCGGCTGCATCTCCACCGCCGGTCCTGCACTGCTCTCCTCATGTGAAACCCGGTGAAAAAAAAATAAACACTAATACAACGGAGACAATGACCATGCAGAACCTCTGCATCGACTTATTTTAACCAAACCGTTTCGAAGCTGCTGCTGTTTCAGCAAGAATCATGATTTTGATGGGAATTCAATGAAGTTAGTTTTTATGGCAGGTCTTTAGGTGGATTTGATTTAACATGTAGAAGACAATGTAAGAGAGAACTGAAAGTAAAAGAGAAAGGACAAAAGAAGGTAGAAGACAAAAATGAGTAGAAAAACAAAAAAGGGAAGTGAAAAAAGGCAAAAATGAAGCAAAAGTCAAAATGAATAATAAAACGACAAAAAATACAGAACATTAAAAGAATGTAGATATATTAGGAAGAGAAGAAGATGGAGCAGAGAAAGGTGAAGAAGGAGAAACCAAGGAGGAAAAGTCTAAATCGTTGCGACTGGTGTGTTGTCTCCCCTTTACCTGGCCTGCTGGATGAACTCCACCCACTCGTTACAGTCCGACTCTTCTTCTGTCCGCAGCTCCAGAGGTTTCTGTCCATCGTGGCCAAAAACCACCAGGAAGTAGTGCTGCGTTCAGGGGAAAAGGAAAAGTAGGAGAGGTCAACATCTTCTGCCGCCTGCTATTTACTGTAAATCCCTCTGTGTCATTAAGAGGCTTTATAACCTGCAGTATCAGCTTCACCTAGAAACAGCTTCAGGGCCTTTTTTGTTACATAATTTGTATTAATGTAAACTAACTGGTTTTTCTGAGGCGCTGTAGCAGCTTTCTGTGGTCATACAGTGACCTCTCGTGGTCACAGATGGTATCAACTGTACATTTTGAGATGCAATTTTATTTTAAATATAAATAACATAAGAAGGCAAACACGTAAAATCCTGAAAATACGGTACATCACAATCTACGTGGGCAAAACATTTACTGTTACATTCTGGTCCATGATGTACCTTCCACAAATCGAACCACTTCATTCATTCATTTATTCTCTGAACACATTCATTCAGTTCATTAAAAAAAAGTAAAAAAAGCCAACACCTCACGCCATAGCCCCGCCCCCTGCTCCCTCTCAGCCAATCGCCTGCTAACTCACTCTTAAAGGTGCATTCAGGTAACCCAAAAGTGTAGGAAACTACAGAACATCATTAACTTTACACAACGTTAAAATAACAGCAGAGACGTTACGAACATGTTCCAAACGTCAAGCATACCTGAGCAAGGGAAAGAGGAGGACGAGGAGGAGAGGACAGAGGAGCCATGACCAATGCTAATGCTAATGCTAATGCTGAGCTAACGAACGAATTGAAAAAGAGGCTGTGGTGATTTATTTGGTGCTTTCAGGAGGACTGGATGTTCACATCCTTAAAGGAATACTCCACCCAAAAAACGATGTGGCCTCATTTTCTACTCACCCTCATGCTGAGAAACACTCTGGAGCACTTTTTTGACGCTTCAAATGCAGCTGGAGATGTTTGGGGATTTTCGTTGTCAACAAACAGGGACCGACAGAGCCCGACAGAAAAAATGGTCCATAAAGTCTACAAAACGTTCCCATTTTCCTTCATACTGCTCGTCCGCTGTAATCCAAGTGTCCTGAGCGCGTAACGTCCATAATTAATTCTTAACGAGGTCATTTAGTACATTTTAAGAGCCCAAACAGGGCGCTCTCGTACAGCTCCATTGCATGTCTGCACGCGCACCCTTAACTACGGAAGCCGCGGCAGACCAAGCCAGACGCTTGCGCGCTTTCAGCGACTACTTTTCTAAATTGCAAGCGTAGAAGAAGAAGTTCCGCTGTTTATATTCTGCTGTGAGTGACCGAGCTGTGGACAATCACAAAAGTGATTGGCTACTGTTTTAAAGCTTTGAATTCGGTGTCCTGCTGAAAGGGCACAAGCGTGTTGTTTGGTCTGCCGCGGCTTCCGTAGTTCAGGGTGCGCGTGCAGACATGCAATGGAGCTGTACGAGAGCGCACTGTTTGGGCTCTTAAAATGTACTAAATGACCTCGTTAAGAATTAATTAGGGACGTTACTCAGGCCACTTGGACTACAGCAGACGAGCAGTATGAAGGAAAATGGGAACGTTTTGTAGACTTGATGGACCGTTTTTTCTGTCGGGCTCTGTCGGTCCCTGTTTGTTGACCATGAAAATCCCCAAACATCTCCAACTGCATTTGAAATATCAAAAAAGTGCTCCAGAGTGTTTCTCAGCATGAGGGTGAGTAGAAAATGAGGCCAAATCGTTTTTTGGGTGGAGTATTCCTTTAATGTGACAAATTTCACTTTGACTGACAGGTGCTTATTCATGAAGAGTTCCTAGTTTAAGGTAAAGATCAGCAACTATCCGTCAATTCATTCATTAATTTCTTGTTTCCATTTTTTTTCTGCTCAAACTTCTCAAATCTCAGCTTTAGCAGGAAAAGCAGTTATGAACTGATTTTAAATTACCTTTTTTTAATCACTTTTCCATTCAAATGAGAACAAAAATCACCAGAAACATCATAGAACCGACAGTCATTGTTTCTATTTCCAGCTTCCTCGTGTCAGTTTCTGCCCGCCGCCCCTGAATCACCCCCGCAGCCTCCAAACAGCGCTCAGAGAAATATCAGATTATGGAAGCAGGTGATAATTAGGCCGTTTTGACTGATGTCTGTTTCAAAGAATAGAAGGGAAAAGCTTCAGCTCTGAAACTATTCAGGTACGGAGATGACAGCCGGCAGCATTCAACCTTCTTTAAGATGTTTTATTTATTGTTCATACATTTTAAATAAATACACTTTTACATGTGACATAAAACCCAGTGTGTAATGTGAGATGCAGCAACTTCACTTATTCATCAAACTCGCATTAATAACTTATTTTGCATATCTGCAATGAGCTTTATACAGAGATCATCACCGCAGTGAGCTAAGACTAAACGGTTAGCGGTCAACTCACATCTCACCGGGTAAAAATATCATTCATTGAGATAAATGTCAGGTTTTTCAGAGTTCTGACTGTGCTGCAGAATGTAGAAGTGAAATTAACAAGATAACAAACTAGCCTCATGTCGTCAAACACATTGTAATACCATTTTCTACCACAAGGTGGTGTCCCGAGTCAATGTGAAACCAGGTTGGTTTTTAGGCCACAACGAAGCAGAAGGAAGCAACAGACGACAAATAACAAAAATAACTCTATGAACTCTACGAACCTGTGCCCATCACACTGGTGAAAAAAATATATGAAATTTTCTTCTTTGAGAAACCCCAAAAAAGCCAAAATAACATTAAAATGCAGCATGAATTGGTTTGCTGAGAATTTTAACTGAAATGATCAAGCTAACAAACCTTCGACTACAAGGTAGTGTTGCGTTCTCAGTGAAAATGAAAAGGAGTCGACTCAAATAAACGCACCACTGCCACCAAATGGTCAATAGTGGTATTACACCAATCTCGCAAACTACCTTTGTCAGTTTGCTGATCAGCCAGTTGTGCTAACGTTTGCCAGTTGGAAGTTCCTGAGTGTTAAAACTTGAGTTTTTCTTTCATCAAAAAGGATTTCTAAGAGGTTTTTTTCCCTCCCTTCTCCAGAATAAATAGAATTCGGCCTTGTAGATATAACTTGTCGAATCTGATTGGAAACATACAGCCAAAAAGCTTTTCCCTGCAAATCAGGAGAACCTCCAGTTGAGCAGCGCTGTGTCAGGGTCACACCATCCTTTACTGTCAAAACTTCTGCAGCCAGCTCATCTTCACAGCATCACATCAAAACACCCTAACCCCCCCACAAAGCTCACAGCAAACAGCGACCAGAGGAAATGACCACCGCCAGCAGACCTGACGGAGCCGGGTTCAGGCTGGATCCCAGGAGAAGTTGTGCCGCTTCGCAGAGACGCACTCAGCAGCGACGGCTGATAGATTCAAACTCATGTTTACATGTGTAAACGGATAATCTGCATGTGAGGCTAAAAAAAGACAGCGTTCGGGGTCAGAAGTGATATAATGTGACGCTGGATGTTTATCTGGGTCAACAAAAATAACACAGAAAGGAAATGAAAAAGTCAAAATGTGTCAGGGGAAAAAGCCCAAAATGTAAATTTTAAACATGTGCATGAAATGAACAGATGGAGGGCCGACCCTTCCGGTCTCTAATAAAGATGGGATTTCCCCTTTTGTTGAATTTGTTTCAAACATAGAGGAGGGGGTAAAAGCCGTCATACTTCTGAAGCGATTCAAATCGTGTGACATGCCTCAGAAATTGTAAAGTAAAGGCAGCATCCAGGTTAAATGCCGTTTATCCTCGCAATACCACTGCCCACCACCAGGTGGGGTCATGAGTCCCTTTAGGATCACAGAGGCAGCAGAAAACAGGCGTCCACACAAAAATAACACAGCGACTGAAGCTTTGACCAAACCTTAAGGTCCAAACGACGACCAAAACCAAATTCAAAGACATGTTGACATGTCGGTATTTCAGATAATCTGAAATAAAGACGTTCTAAAATAAAGACAGTTTGGGGTCATAAACGACACGTGTGTCTGGATCTTTATCTGGGTCAACAAAAATAACACAGAAAGGAAAAGAAAGTCTAAAATTATGTCAGAAAGAGAGGAAAAAAGTGATTTTTCTGTCCTCACGTGCAGATTTGAATGTTAGATAAACTCTGAACTCACTCTCACCCAGCTGTTATCGCCCCACTTTGGAAGCTTGATTCAGCACCACACACCCTGTTTCTCACTTCAGAGGTTGTTGCTGTTAATATTGAGCAGAACGATGTATAGATTAAGAGAATTATTCATGCCTCCACTGTAATATTCAGTATCAAGGCTCAACAGGGACCTATGTGTATTTTCTATCTGCATTCAGAGCAAACACATTATTTAAAAAATAAAAAGACAGTGTTTTAAACATTAACGGTTGTCAATGCTCGCCGGTGTTTTCCTCATCGTGACACTTCACTGAGACACACAAACACACAAAAGCAACCATGTGGGTTTTTTTTTTTAATGGACTAAAAGCTGAATATATTAACGTTACATTAATATTTGATGATTCTCCCGGTTGTTCTCCTAATTGGGAGTCATTATGTTTTCATGATGAGCGCCGGGCCTCCATCGCTCCGCCGGGCTGAGAGGACGGAGAGCAGGTCCGTATCGTAATGATGTAACCACGAGCGGGTGAGAGACACTCGCTAGCGTGTGCCGGCCACAGACCAGAGAGGCTTAAGGGCTTGTGTGTGTGTGTGTGTGTGTGTGTCGGGGGGGTTGGGAGGGTTTACATAACCGTGGAGGCTTGTACAGCTTCTTGCATTGCTAATGCGGCTTCCCCGACCGCGAGCCGGGTTTAAGCTGGAGGATAACAATGAGGGAGAAAGACAGACGATTAAACTCCGCGTCGGCGCCCAACTTCGCGTTGGTTGCATCATCCCGGCCCGCGGCGCGAGCGGCGTCCTCCGTCCCGGTCGAGCAAGGGCCCACCTTTGCCGCCCTGCACTGTGCAGAGCGGTCGTGCCACTTGGGTCATCCTCCGCCGCCACGCGGTGGGAAGTCACCGCCACGCATCCACCTGGATGGTCCCACGTCATCCTACGCCGCCCTACCCCGGCCCACGTCCCAGCATTCTGCGTTAAAGCTGCGTTCCCATGATGCATCACTGCTGTGTTCCCAACTGCTTTACCGAGAGCTGCTACAAAAACTGCTTTGGTGCTCATATTCTTTAGTATTTGCTCATTTTGAAGTCAATTTTCACCATTTTATGGTCTATTTAAATCTTTTAGAGCTCTTCTCTCATCCTGTTATATTTTATTTATTATACTTTAATTTTATTTTAAGTTTTAACCAATTTTCCATCATCTTTCATCACCGTTTTATTACGAGATGATTTCAAACAACCACACAGTATCTATGTTTTCCCAATTTGTCGATATTTGTTTGCATTTTTTCCTGGATAAAAGCACCCGTTTAATTCCTGCCGCTGGTTTTCTACTTCTCTCCGTTTCATAAGCTCTTTTTTAGCTCCCAGTCGGGACTGAAATCGCCACATTAATCCCGCGAGTGCATCCAGCTTAGCGGACGGCGGCGGCGAAGTTAGAAAACTTTATTTTTTCAAGATTAACGTGTTCGATATGTTGAAAGTCGACATTCTGCGTCTTTATGACAAAACCCCGATGAGCGCGACGTCTGTGGAGCTCGCTCTATAGATCTTCTTATAGAAAAGCCAGCGGGATGCTGGAGGCTCGGAGTCACGGCCGCCGCAGGTTCTGCTTCACGTGTTAAAGGGATGAAATATTCAGTTTGTAGAAACCCGAACAAAACGCCATTTAAATGTGTTCAATGTTAATTTGTGATGTTTGTTTTGTGGTCTTTCATTATTTTGTGATTGATCTCTTTCCACATGTGGTTTATTTACTGGTCGATTTTTGTCCTCTAAAGTTTTACTGTTAACTTCATGTTGTTTATGTCCAGATTTTTTTTTGGACTAAATCTCCTGTTATTTCAGTCGGTTTCTAATTGTTGGCACTTAATGATCACTTTCATCATTTATTCTGTCTTCTGTCATCTTATGATTTGCAGCTTTTTTAGTTATTTAGTTTTTAGGGTCTAGTTACGTCTTAAAAAAACAAAACAAAACATTTAGTTTGGTTTATTGCCTGTTTTTGGGTCATCTTGTCTTATTAGTGGTATAATTTAGTTCATTTCTGTCCGTTTCTAATACTGTACGATCCATTTACTTTATTACTTACATTTGATCGTGGTTTTTTTTTTTTTACATTTCTAGGAATAATCACATAATTTTTAAAACCATTTTCTATTCTGCTTTGTAAATTTGCCGAGTTTTGGTCATTTTATGTTCCTATTCCCTTTCATTTATTTTCAAGAAATTTGTGATTTAATTGCTTTCTGTCACGTTCTGCTCTTATTTGGAACATAATTGCTTATTTCGATATGTTTTTTTTTTTTGTTAGATTTTGTTAATTTGTGGTTAATTTCGTGAGTTTCTGGTAAACCTTTTCATTTTGGACTTCTTGTCATAGGATGTTAGCTTGTTAAATTTGTGCCGTTTTTGTTGTCCCTGTGAGTGTTTTTCTATAGTTTTTTTTTATTATTATTATTATTAAGAGGCTCTGAAAAAAGATTAATAATCTCATCAGTTTCCAAACATAATCTGGAAGAATTAAAACACCTTTCACATCTGGGTTTACAAGAGAGGATGGGAAGTTCTGCAGAATTTGCTCAATAAGTTGAGTTTATTACTAGTGTCTCAGGTTAAGTCATGCTCACAGAAAAGAAACTAGTCCAGATTCTCCAGGACCAGGACCAGAGAGTCTGACCTGGAACCAGGACCAGGACCAAGTCCAGGAGAACCAGGCCCTCTGGAGGAGAACCTTGTTCTTATTGTCCGTCTCCTGTGGATGTGAACTCAGTTACAGCTGTTCAGAAAAGTTGCGTTTCCCCGCCCGTTTCCACGGAAACGGAGCGTCGTTTACCTCTCGGCACTCAAAGCGAGACCAAAGTTTTCCGTGTTCACTCGAAGACATTATCGTGTAAACTGGTTTAAATATGCACATCAGTATGGGGATTTTCCACACACTCCTGAGAAACAACAGACGGATCAGTGTGTGTGTGTGTGTGTGTGTGTGTGTGTGTGTGTGTGTGTGTGTGTGAGTGTGTGTGTGAGTGTGTGGTGTTCAGACTGTGGGCTGCAGGCTACAGGACCAGCTAGCACGCTATTCTTAGCGGGACACAGCCGCCTCCCACACGTCCGACACGGACAGACCCCCCACCCCACCCCTCCAACCGTCACCTGGTCGCCATGGAAACACGCCAGTGGGCCAGGTGGGCCGTCTGAGGAGGCTGAAGCCACCGATCCGGTCTCTCCGGGGAGGAAACGTTTCAGGAGACGCCCGATATTCACATCTCAGGAAATATAATTAATTCATAGCAGAAAAGATGCCGTTGTACGTTTTCCTGCATATTACTTATTCAAGAACAGACAAAATAAAACAACAATCTCATATAAATCTCTCATCTTTACACGCATGAAGCTCCCAATAACATAATTATTACATTACTTACTGTTTGATATAAATTGGATATAAAATTAGGCTTTATCACATTCAAAATAGCCAAAAGAACACCAAAATTATTGTTGTGTATTTTGTTATTATGGGATGTTACACAGACATTTATGGATTGACAAAATATTGATACGACCTTTGCTCTTGTCTCACTGTGCATCAGTTCAAGACGTGAAGAGCATCACAGTTTCAGTTACTGAAGTTACCTGAAGTTACTGACTTTAGCAAGTTTACGTAACAAAGAAACAACCTTCACGGGCAAACCAACACACACACACACACACACACACACACACACGTCCTTCGTTCAGCCGAGCTTTCAGCTTAAATATTTCTACTTCATTACTCTGTAATCACAGCGATGAATTTTAATCTGACCCAGTGTTGTTGGTATTTATTTGCCTGTTCGCCTCCTCTGGCTCTAATCTCATTACCGCGGTGCGTTCACTGACCACCGCACAGGGTCGGGACGTTTCGTCGGCTCCATGCAAATGAAACACTTCACGAAACGATTGACAGGAACACTGATTTAATGAGGAAGAGCAACTTGAAAAATCTGCATCATTTTTGAGTTTCAGAGACGTTCGTCATTTCAGATGTTTTCGTGCTGATCTATACATTTCTATATATTTCTATATGTGTGTTTGCAGCTTTTGCAGTGAAGACGGGGTAGAATGCGGCTCGTTGTGATTCCACTGATCACAGCGCTGCTGATGAATGAGGCTACTGTGGCGGAGGCCGGCGATTGGATGAATGGCGAGTGCCGTTCACATCAAACAGGAGGAGTTCTGAATGGGAGCAGAAGCTTTGATGTCCTCTGATGTTGGACCGAGACGGTTGTCCATCAGAAACCTGCGGGACGCCGGCGCCCGCCATCAGGAGATCAAACAGGAACGCTTCCGTCCTCAACCTGCTTCTGGATGCTTTCCATTCTCCGCAGCGCATTAAAGGTGCTGTAGGCAGGATTTTGCTAGTCAATGCTAATTTTTCTGTGTTTTCTTTGCATTAAATGTTAGAGTATCCATTGATAATCCTTTAGGAGTGTAGCATAATTGCACTACTGCCAGGGTGCAGCGTTTCCATCTGTCTCTGTTCTGAGCTGAAAAGGAATCTCGACAGCTCCAGGTATCTTTGACCAATCAGAGAAGCCCATGAGGCTCTAACCGTGATTGGTCGAGGGGCGATCGTCGCACGTTCTTTTGGGAGGGGCTTAACTTGTGTAAGGGCGTGATGTCAGAGAAAACAGGACAGGATTGGCTGTGCTGGGTTTCAAATCGCCATCCTTGTTGGGTCAAATCGCCATCTTGCTTAGGTAACCCTAAGCAAGATGGCGGAGATGCGGAATCCTTCCTACAGCACCTTTAAGGAAAAATCCAAATCTGCTTTCTTTTCTTCTTTTTTAAATTAAATGTATGCATTTTATTTAGGTTTCTATAAACGGATTAAAGATTTAAATACATTTTTTCAACAATTCAATGAAAAACTACAACAGGGTTAGACCTGTGGTGTGCCTCAGGGTGCAATTCTGGGTCCCATTTGTTATCTATAAGCCTTTATTTATTCTGGGATTAATAAAGAACTCTATACTCTCTAACTTTAACTTTAGCCAAACTTACATCAGTTAGAGGGAGGAAAGATGCTCTACACTCTTTTTATTCCCCTATAAATCCAAATAAAGACTAATTCCTCTCTAAAATGACCATGTAAACGCTAGAAAACTTTATTTGGAATTAAGTTTAAATCCGAATAGACCGGTGGTTTTTTCTTCTTTGGAAGCAGAACTATATGCTACTTGGGTGCAACTTCATTCTGGTAGTTCTGTGCACGCTCCGTGTGAATTTTCACGTGTTGCAATTTTCCAAGATGGCGGCCCGCAGCCCACGTTTTGACTCGTATGGAGATGATTTATTTAACGGCAGCTTTAAGAGAATTGGATATAATGAAACGAGTGGATCGACGGGCGCTTGGCAACGCGGACTTTGTCAAAGCTGTGGTGTCGAAGTCAATCGAGAAAGAAAGTCGAGAAAAAACCTTGTTTACTTCCGGGAGACATCAGTACTTCAGGGCCGGCCCGTCCAATCAGAACGCTCCGCAGACCCCGGCGGGAGAGAGGATCTAATCCGTCATTTTTCCCCATGTAAACATGACACTTAATTCAGAATAAACCCAATTCCTAATTAAAAACATCATGTAAGCACACTAAATCTGTACGACAGTGGCGGAAGATGCTCTATAATCTGGGTGTTATTCATGATACAACAGCTGAGGTTTAGGTGCATCTTGATCTCGTGGTTTATTCCCACACTGAGCTTCAGCTCGTTGTTTCCACTCTGAAAGCTGTGAAGAACTGCTTCACGTTTTCGCCGCTAAAAACAGACGGTGTGATTCACAGGAAGCAGCAAGGTGACAGATTCACCTGCAGATCAGCCGATGCCGTCAACAACCTGCAGCCAACAGGCGGAGACCTTCAGGAACTCTGTGATGAAGGAACTTCACTGCCAGCAGCAGAAAAAAGAATGTGGGTCATTTAAATTTAGCTTTATAGATCAAATATTAGGAGAAGTCACATTACTGGCACTGAAATGCAAAATGTTAGGGATGAAATCTTCCTCTTAAAACAGCTTTAACTCAGCTGTAATGTTATTTTCTTCACCGTCTCTGACGACTCGCTCACCAGACAAAGATATCAAGTGAAAATGGAAAAACCTTTAGGGTGCCAGTTGTGTTTCGGTGCTCTTTGAAAACGCTCTGACCTTGTCCTTGAGGAAAAAAATGCAACTTTTCTTATCTTTCCATGAAAATTCACCTACATTTTTAAAAGAAGGGAAACTGAAGTCAAACCTAAACAAAAAGGAGCGTCTTTCAGTTTAGATCAAACTGTTCAAATCCACTGCTAAAGAAGAAAAACTGCTGCACAAATACAGTGAAATTAAATTCATCTGGTTAAATACATGAAAAACTATTTTATTGTTTATAAAAAAAAAACTGTTTTGGTATTTATAATCTTTTTCTTCACCTGTTGAAGCCTGACCCCTTCTCAAACTTTCATTTGTCCATGAAAAACGCTTGAAATCTAAACGTTTCGAGCATCTTTTGTAGTTTCTATTAGTGCTGTTTGACTGTGAAGCATCAGAACTTTATTGAAAAGCTTCATAAAAACTGAAGAGCTCACTATCACAGTAACCCACTGACTGTAATCTGACAAAACGCTGATTAGAATAAAATGAATTAATGATACGTTTAGATTATTCTGAGAAAGGTTACTTGTACTTTATTTCCAAGGTAACAGTGATGGGAAGATCTGATGGATACGAGGAGTAAAATAGAGAAACGTTGCTCCTGTGCTGAGAGCATTTGCTTCGCCGAGTGCAGAAATCAGAAAGTGTGGAGAAGCCAGGCTGAATTAAAGGTCTGATTTTCCATTGTGGCTACTTAGTGAGAAACCATCCAGCCAGCAGCGTCAATAATGAGCCGTACAACACAAACTGAGCTTCCAACACTCACATGAGACAGAATCAAGCAGTCAATAAAAAGAGAAATGCTGAGAAAAGTGAAACACTCTTAGAATCTGTAAAACTGTGATACACTATTATTATTCAAACATAAAAATATTTGGCACACAGATATTTGAGGGGTTATTGTGTCAGGTCAAAAGCTAAAATCCTCCCTTTTCTTCTATTTTGCAACTGTGTTTGATCATTTTAGCATGCTTTTGATTTACATCTCGTTTGTGTTCATTTGCATCACATTTTAGTAACTTTGCATCTCTGTGTTCATTATGCCTCAACATTGAGGTTACTGATTCTCTCTCCTCTCATTTTCATCTTGTTCTGGTCATTTTACATTAACTGGAATCTTTTCACTCTAGTATTTTCATTGTTCATCAGATTTAGGTCATTTTCATACCTTTCATTGACCAGTCATCCAACCACTTAACCGCAATTATCATTCACTTTCATCATTTTTTTCTCCTTAAAAAAAATAAATTTTAATACTGACAGAAACATTTGTAAGCTGATTTTAACTTGAGTAGAAAAGTTCAAACGACTAAAAGTCAGAGAGGTGTGGCTGAACTCTCCTCACCTGCTGTTTCTCCATCGGCTCCTTGCTGACCGCGGACACCTTGGGCGCCGGCGCGCGCTCGCACGTGCATCCCTCCAGCAGGTAGATGCCGGAGGGCCTCGTGCTCTGCTCGTTCTCGAAGTAGAAGAGCACGTTCTGGTAGAGCGCGAAGTACTTCTCGGCCCAGCGGCTGTTCTCCGTGGTCTTCTTGCTCAGGAAGCCGCGCTTGGTTCCCTCTTTGCGCGCGACCCCGGACAGGTAGAGCGCGTGGCCCTCGTTGTAACGCACGCTCTTCTGCATGTTACGCCGATATTCCTCTTTATTCTTGGTTATTATTTTTAATTTTTTTGGTTTATCTCCGACTTCAGAGCGGAGCCCTCACATCGCTCCGGTGGCGTTTAGCTCACGCGCGCCGCGGTGAACGCGGTGAACATGTCGGTCTGCGCGAGGCGGTAATCCGGGCTTATACCATGGTCGGAAAAGTTGGAGCGTCCGCGGCGCAGCGCGCATCGGCCTCCGCACACCGGGGCGGCCCCCCCCCGTCCCGCCTCACCACGGCTCCATGACGGGAACTCGGTCCAGAACTTTCCCCGCGCGCGCCGGGGCTCCTCTGCACGGCACGGAACGCGTCGCGCGGCCGCAACAGACCCGCGGGACAGACGGCGAAAACGGAATCACGGCGGAGATCAGCGCTAATCGGCTTTGACACCAACTTAAAGAGACAGGTCGCTGCAGCCGCGCCGCGCGCGCTGCTGTCTGTCTGTCTGTCTGTCTGCACCCGCTGCGCACGAGGCGCACCGCTTCCCCCGTGCGCGCGTGAGCGGCGGCAGGACCCGGGTGAAGGGGGCAGAGAGGAGCAGGAGGTGTTTCTAATGAAGGTTTAGAGGCTGCAGGTGTGGAGTTTGCACATTCTCCCTGTACATGTTTTTCCAAAAACACGCACGTGAGGGTAATTTGTGGTTTGGTTTACTTTTTTGTTTGTTTGTTTGTTTGTTTGTTTGTTTGTTTGTTTGTTTGTTTGTTTGTTTGTTTGTTTGGTTTGACCGCAGCGCTCCAGACATTTACATACATCTGTCTCTGAGAGTGTTTCACTGCAGCGGCTGCCAGGTGGAAAAAAAGCAGAAGTTTCTATTTGTGTGAAGCGCTGATGTGCATCAGGAGGGCAAACAGATGGACTCGATCAAGCTTTCTGATTGGCTGAGGACAGCAGGGAGACAGCGGATACAGTCTGACTCCAATAGGCTGAAAATAGTTCATTATTTAAATCTAACAAAATGGATGCATCCGATTTCAACTAAATTATTTTCATTGTGAGAAAAAAAATCAAATAAAACATGAAATGTTTTTGACATCAGCTCCTTCATATGACGTCTCCTTTTTACTTACAGCATCAGTTTGCAGTACAGAGTGCATGCATTTAAAGTGGACTAAAACTTTAAGTGAACGGTAATCTAAAGAAGAAGGGTTTAAGCTGCTTTTTACACAAGAACACAACTTTATGTGGAGCTGATTGTATTAAAACCTGCATGTTTAAGAGTGTTGGGGGGGTGGAGGGGGGTGGAGGGGGATAAACCCTGAGAGACCTCCCTGTGACCTCCAGCTGGACATGAGTGAAAAAGAAACCATGAAACAGTAAAACACTCCCGGTTTTTACACACACACACACACACACACACACACACACACACACACACACACACACACACACACACACCACTGCCTCAGGAGACACAGAGAGACAGAGAGCAGCCGCTCCATTATATAAATGCCAATACTGGGTTCAGCTGACTCTACATATTTCTGGACTGTAAGTTGCACTTTTTCTTTCTTTTTTTTAAGTTACTTGTTTCCTCTATCAAACTCAGCATTCTGGTAATATTAGAACTAATAGATACAGCTTTGTGTTCTCAGGAGTTGTTGTGGGAGACAGGAGGAGTCTGGGAGCTGGAGGGAGTCAGACTGACTCTTTCGTTTGTTTCAGAAGTCAAGGCTGAATCTGCAACATGATTCTGGATTAAAACCTCCACAGCGTGTGAGAGCTGAGGAGAGCGTGAGGAGTTTGATCCATTTCCTGATGGAAATCACAGAATGACGTGTTGTGGAATTTAGCCGAAACATTGTGTGAACAGACCTGAGACTGTGAAGGACGATCAAACCCAGCAAAAACCCAGCCACGATATTTTGTTTTGTTCTCATCTGAGAAACTCACAAAAATGAAGGAAAAAATAATTATTTCAGTCAGATTTAGAGAAATATTTATAAAAAGAACAAAAAAAATTACACTGTAGAGACATTTATAATGTTTCTGTTGTTTAATCTTGATGATGAACTTGAGAAAACACTTCTTCATTTATCTGTTTTTTTTTTCCTTTTTTCTATAACTTGCACAGAGCAGAGCGTGATGGGTGGTCCTGGGTGGGGCCATAAGGGGCTTTAATACACACACACACACTCTCTCATCTGTAGATGTATCCAGAGGATTACTGAGGATTACTATTACTGTCTGCTACACACTAATCACACAATAAAACTCACTGCCAGCTCCTTTCTTTCTCACTCTAAACTCAGGGTTTTTTTCCCTGCTTTGTGCTTTAATGTAGATTATAATTCTACTAGTAGTGATAATGTGATAATCTAAATCTTGGGTGAATTATCTAAAGTCTGGTATGGACAGGAGATTAAACTTTAGATTTAATAATATATGTGAAGGGAAAACACACACACACACACACACCACACAATAAGAGGAGTTTGAGTATGTAGGCGAGGTAAAAATACACAATATTATATAAACATTTACAGACTTACAGGGTCCAGTTATTTGAATTGTGATAGTTTTTAGCATGAATTACTTTTATAGTTAAATTAGTGGTGAAATAGGGTTGTTAATATATTCATCAACCTGTCGTGTTTGAGAGAAAATAAAGGATTACGGATAATAAAGTAATCATATTATGTTTAGATTTAATAAGATATAGGCTATCAGCACAGTAAAGCTAATAAAAGTCTATTCATCGTTCAGTTCCTCATTATGGTTTCATTGGAACGTATTCTTTAAAGTCACAGTGCTGTGCTGCCACCTGGTGGTGGACTAGTGAACTGCACAGAGTTTCTATTGTAAACCAATAAACTGGATTTTATTGTTAGAAGACAAACAAGAGAACATAAAGTACAAATCCAAGTGAACCACACAGAACTACGTAAGATATATTACATACTTACAGAACTGACGGCATGAAAACTTTTAGACAATTTAAATAAATAGAGAGTCAGGTGTGTCAGTCAGGGAGCAATAATATCAATAGGTACATTCGGGGTAATTCTTTTTTGTAAATAATTGAAAAACTTAACAGATTTTTGGTCATTTGATAAAATGAGTGATCTGAATAAAGATTCCTGCTCAAGAAGAAAAAGAAGGAATGTGTGGTGTGTTTTGGAAAATTAGTGTTTGTGGATGAAAAATCTTCCATCGAGCAAAATAAAATTAATAATTAGTCAAAGGGAGCAAAAAAGGAAAAAGTGAGAAGCTACATCAGTCCAAAACGTTTGGGCTTTCTCACAATCCAAAAATAAAAGAGAAATTATTTCTCTGTTTGATACTCAAAACGTTCAGGAGGAACTAATGTCTGTGAATTCAGCATTAAGACAGAGGGATGTATTTTACGTCAAACGTTAAAGTGCACTTCTGTAGCCTCATTTCAGATCCAGTATTTATCAGGTAAACGTCAAACTCCTCAACAACAATATCCCTGTCAAGCAGAAAGGACTCAGTGGAGTCAAGCCACCACACAAGTGATCCTGAGGGAAGACGGAACAACTTAGTGAAGTTTCAGATTTCTCGGTTGAAAGGAAGCAGTTCTACCAGCTGAAGACGCTGGGGGGAATCGAGGATCAAATCCAGTCAAATTCATCCAATAAGAGTAAAGGTTGAGTTTTCTTTTTCAAGATGAATTATTCCATTTGGAACCGAACCAGGAACAGACTCTGACAGGACCTGATGAAGTGCGAGCAGACATCAGCTGACAGCAGAACCATGCCAGAGAGATCTTTGATCTCTCTATGGAAACAACTGGGGAAGAATAAAGATTAGTTCCTGATCAGTTAAGACATGGAACTGATGACTTTTCAGTAACTCGACTGATTAATCTGTTTGGAAAAAGATTACATGTTTAAAGAAAAGACAAATCTCCAAATGTGTTAGAAATGGGATGAGGGATGAAATTTCAGATTGCGTTTGGATTTTTAAGGCATTTTTTAACCAAAGAACTTTAAAGGTATTAACTGATTAATCTACCAAATAGAGGACCTCCAGGTCATTGATTCCTTTTTTTTTTCATTGAAAATGATTCTTTCACTCATAAACAGATCTAAACTCCGTCTTGACTTTAAATCACCTTCAATTAAAGGAATACCATTTACAATAAAAAATCTTTTTCATTAAATTCAGATCATTTTTCATCATAATCCACGACTGAAGTCTGACTGGAGGTGAGAGATGATTATATGAAGTGTAAAGAGAGTGTTGTAAGTGTGTGTTTTAGCGAGTAAAGCGAGTCTCGTGGAGGGCGGCGTGAGAGAAACGCTCAGGAAGGAGCAGCTGCTGAGAAAACCAACCGCAGCGTCCGGATAATCTGGGGACAAACGTGAGCAGAGATTTTAATTTCTGGACCGAAGACAAAACTCAGTGCTCCAGCTGTTCGCGGGAGGGCAGCCATTTCCGGATGCACGTGCACACACACTGGGAGTGTATGGTGGATTATGAGGCAGGGAATGATAGTATACCTGCAGAGCAGCAGGCGGCTGTGGTGACACGGTCACTTGGAAAATTTCAGGGTGCAAAAATGTGGTCAGAAGGAAAGCAGAAGTTGAAATATCTGAAACAAAGAAGGCTGGATTTGACTCTTCTGCTGTGCTTTTACTGGGCGGAATCATCCTGATCTTGAGGAGAGAGCTGGTAAACTACTGACACCAAGATTATCATGAATACCATCTGGCCGTCCCCCTGCGGAGGCGCGGCGTCGGCGTCAGAGCCGGAGCTGCTGCTGTCCGGCCGAGTGGGAGACGCTCTCACCGCGCCGTCTGCAACCACACCCGTCCGCTGGACAAACGACAAGCAAACAAACACATCAGAACGACCGCTGCATGTTTCTTCTTCTCGCTGGAGCCTGATGGGAAAACGCCTGAACGCAGCGCGGCGGACTCCGTCCTCACTGACCTGCTGCGAGCGCGAGCCGAAGCTGCTCCGCCTGCTGCGGGCCGATTGCTCGCTGTGGACGCTGCACCAGTCCAAGTCGTCGCCGTACACCTCGTCCCAGTCGTCCTGAAAACTGGCGCCGCAGCAGGGACAGTACCGCCACTGGTCTCCGTCGCCCTCCTTCCTGAGAGGTGGAACGCATGAAATCAGCACCATTCCTCCATGTCTGATTCTGATTTCCCTGATTACTGTAAAGCTTTGCTACACAGCCTCATCTGCCTGAAGCCAAATGTAAAACACACATTCCAAGCAGACAGAGAGTGAGTGTGTGTACCTGGGAGGATACATGTGCTGATTATAGTAGGGGTCTCTTGCTCTGTAGGCTTCATCATAACTGGACCAGTAGGACTGATCGTAGTATCCTCTGTATCGGGGGTCATACTGTCCATAGTTGTATGCTTCTCACACACACAAATAAGACAAAGAGTGTGTTAGATACAATTAAACAGGAATTTGTTTGCATTTTTTTTAAACCAATGATTTGAAAATAAATGTAAAAGATTGTGTCAGAAAGTAAACAACTTTAATTGAGTGGTTCGTACCGCTGTAATCATAGTGCTTGGGATAATCTGCATAATAATCACTGTAGGCACTTCGGTTTGCTCTGTGGTATTCGTCAGAATAGCCTTGTCTACGGAAGAAAGAATACAAGATGTTAGGAGTCAAAACTATTAAAACCACCTGGACATAATGACAAAACCGTTTTATACAGACAAAACTTGTAGCATCATCAGTTTAGGTTGTGTGAGACGGTGATGAAGAGCTGAACTAACCTGGACGAAGGTCTGTCAGAGTACTGACTGGTTCGGGAGCTGGGCCGTTCTGGCTGCGGTTCTCTGTACGGGTAGTTTGGATCTCGGTAAGCTTGATTCTGACCGTCGTATCTGCCGTACCACGGATCTCCTCTGGCCCTGTACGAAGCATCCTGAAAAACAGACGGCGCACGACGCTCTGTTTAGCACTGTGGATGGTAGATTTTCTAAAGAAAATGAAAAGATAAACATTTGAAAACAGGTGCAGTAAGAAATGACTTGATACTTACTGGATAATAAGCCTGTGCCCTGGGATCCCGGGGTGGAGGGGGGTACTGAGGACCAGGATACGGCGCTCTGCCGTCTGGGTATTCTCCATAATTCCCATAATAGGCGCCGTACATCTGTGGAGCATAACAGTGGCAGCTGCCCGGAGGCGGCGGTCCTCGAGGCCCTGGAGGGTCGGCAGAGGCAGGAGCGGGGTGGCCAGCGCCTCCTGCAGGAGGCCCCGGGGGTGGAGCTGAATACTGGCCTCGGGGAGGCTGTGCTCCACCCGCAGGGCCAGGAGGAGCAGCTCTTGGACCCTGAGGATCTGGAGCTTTAGGAGGTTCATTCAAGGACTGCTGGGTGTTTGGAGCTGCTTGCAAAGGTGTTGGTGGCCCCTGTGGACCAGGTGAAGCAACCGAGGTCTGGACAGGGGCAGTTCCTTCTGCTCTTGCCCCCTGCTGAGCATCTTTGGTGACCTGTAGGTTGAATCCATGTGGGTTGGCTTTGAGCTTGTGATTGGTGCACATAAAAGTCAAGCACAGGGGATGGTCTTTTTCTGTCACAACTTGATCATTTTTTCACATTTTGGTAATTTTGCATCTCTGCATTCATTTCCGTTCTCTCATGTCTCACTCCTGTCATATAATTACATTTCATATGACAAGTTGCATGACAGTTTATACTGCATTGTCATTTCGTATCTGATTTTAATTATTTTCTTACCTTTTCTTGACCGGTAATTCAACTATTTAAACTGAAATTTTGATTTAATTTCAGCATTTTATGTCCTATACAGTGAAATAAAAACTTTTTTGACCTAGATACAAACAGTTGAGACATTTAATCGGCTTTAACTTGAGTACAAAAGTTGAAATTCATGATAAAAGTGTGTGAATCGTGAGCCTGAGCCGCGGCTGATTCTCCTCACCTGCTGTTCCTCCATCGGCTCCTTGCTGACGGCGAACTGTGGCGTGAATGTAGGGATTTAAAAAAAAATAATAATCTTTTTGTTTGTAAAAAGAAAAAAAATACAAGCAACCGGCTTTCAATGCAAACGGCGCGCGCTGTCTGCGTGCCCGGCGTCTCTGTCTGCGTAGTGACGTACAACGTGCGCATCCCGTAAAAAGAAATTGATCTGTAACAATAACTTGCAGCAAATGATTTGTAGGATTTAAGAAAAAACGATTTTTATTTGTGGAAAAAAAAAGTTGTTTTTTTTTGTTTTTTTTTTACGGTTGTGAATTTCGGCCCCGTCTCGACACCTCTCTCTGATTGGATAGCGGAAAAAGCCACTGTCCAATCAAGGAGCAGAAGGCTTTCTGTCGTCCCGCCCCTGGAGGAATCCACCTGAGACTCAGGTGGGTCATAATTCATGATGTTGTGGGAAATAAAGTAATCAGTTGGTTTTTTGTTTTCGAATGGTTCAACAGTCTTACTATCCATCCGCTGTTGCACTTATTTTTGTCAGACTTTTAAAAGGTAATCAGACTGAAATTATATATGAATCCCAGACATGCAAAAGACATGTAACAATAGACTGATTTTCGAAGTTCTGGATTACTCTGATTATGCTGAATCACAGCTGATTTATCTGTTTTATGGTAGAATCCTTTTAACCAAGGCTGAGGGCATCTCAAGACTTATCCTGTCACTTTATGTTCACGACTGTACGCCTTAACTTATTCTGACAACTCTAATTGGTAAATTTAACATTCATGAATGCAGATTGGCAAATATGAATTTGAAATGAAATTTTGTTCTTTATTGAATCTGAAGAACACAAGACATTAAATCTGAACAAAAATAAAAGTATCAAAACTATAAAACTGTTTAAAGAACTATTCCAAAAAGAACAATGTCACTCTGCTCCTCTCGCCCACTTTATATTTAAGTTTATCCTGAAATTATCTTTGCAAAGCTTAGTTATTTTTCATTCAACAGTTAATTTTTTATTCCATGTTCAAAGTTTTTTGTTTTTTTTAAAAAAAAGGTAAAGAGGAAGAAACCACAACAGCTTTCAGTGAGGAATAAAACGAGGAGACGTCTCTTTCAAAGTGCTACAAAGCGCAAAAAAATACCTTTTATTACCTTTTGTTTCTACCTTTTTTTGTATTCACCGTTCCATGTCAAGGAAATCAAAATCATCGGAAACAAAAGGGAACCGTTCAAGATCATAAACTGAAGTCTAAAAAAAAACCAATAACGATCAGACATGTTGGGATGACAGACGGCTAAATTAAAAACCACATCGTTGTGAATTGAAAGTGTTTGGAAATACGATTAGCTCTCAGTGCACAATTTAGACACAGATTTATTTTTCTGCTTAAGCGGCCGTTACAATCAGAATATGGGTCTTTTTCATCTCATCAATCGTAAATGCATTTAGTCAAAGCTTACCAGAGGAAAAATTAGTTGCTCTCCACACACGCACACACACACACACAAACACACTTTTATGTCTACAGCTCATAAATACAATCAATCTGATATACAAATATTTGGATAGATTCATTTAAAATGCGGTTTCCATCGTGATTCCTGCTGCTCTGGAGACTGTGATTCAGCCTCTGAGGAGAAACCGGAGACGAGGAAAACCCCCGACGCATCCTGGAAAGAGAAGGAGTGACGGGCAGGAGGACTTTTTAATAAATATCTGAAAACAGCAGCATTGCTTCGCTGCAGCCTTCTCTCTCTCTCTCTCCTGTCATCCAACATGATTCCTTCACGGCAGGGCGACTGGGGGAAACGCAAACAACACGAATCGCGAGCGACGCGACTCGTCCTCGCGCTCCAGTCGACAAGAGGGAACAGCCGAGAGCTGCTGTACGAGTTCACAACAGGGAGTCAGAAAGGTGCGGCGCTCTCCTTCCATCCGGGCGGGGGACGGGCGGGGCGTGAGCGTTCTGCTGACGGCCGACAGAGTGTGTGTGAACGCGTCCACGGGCGAGTGCCGCGGATCTACATGCGTTTGGATGCATGAGCCCTTCGAGGAAACACGGTTAGAAAATTAAAATAAAAAAAAGAAAAAGTTCTTGAACTGAAGAGACAGAAACGAGTGGTTAGGCTGGAGAGCGACGCGACGGGGAACTGATGGCGCTCTTCTCGCTTCGCAGGCAGAAAGAAAAAAGGTCCTTAAGACGGAGAGCGGGTCGTCCATGTGCTTCATCGGCTCCCGGGCGGCAGGGCGGGGTCCGGGTGGGAGGAGCTTCACTTCATCACGGGGTACTGCCGCTGGCCGCCCAGGCGTCCCGGCCGGACGCCGCCTTTCGACGGCGCGGTCGTCTGAGGAGCACAGAGACAGGCGTGAGTCCGCCGCCGCCGCGTTCAGGGTCGGCTCGGGGCCGCCGCTCGGCTCACCTGTGCAAACTGTGCAGGGTTGTAGAAGGTGACGCCTCCGGCGGGCGGGGCTCCCTGGGCGGGGTGATTCTGTCCGGGGACAAACAGAGTGAGTGCGGCCGGCGCGGCGCGGCGCGGCGCCGGGAATCGACAACACAATCAGGAACGAGCAGTGGAAAACCGCTGCGGCGAGGAGTTTAGTGGCGGTGCAAGCTGTGTGATGGGTTAATGAAGCTGTGAGGTCCTGCAGCCGTCTCCAGCACGTGTATGTGTGTGTGTGTGCGTGTGTGTGTGTGTGTGTGTGTGTGTGTGTGTGTGTGTGTGTGTGTGTGTGTGTGTGTGTGTGTGTGTGTGTGTGTGTGGATAAATCTGCTCTGAGGTTTTCAGACGGGGGTGCTGGAGACAGCCGGCAGGCCGTGAGCAGGCAAGCGTCCTGCTGTTAAACAGACTGTGTGCACGGAGGACGGAGGAGCATGCTGCTGGTGATGTGGTTAGCCGGTGGGTGGGGTGGGGGCGGAGTGAGGGGGGTGAGGTGGGGGTGGAGGTGTGTGGGGTGGGGGGGTCAGGCGGTGGTGAGAGCGGACCGTTTTCAGGCCCAGTTAGAGGTACCTGGTTTAAATGCTGACTCACTTCGCGTGATAAAGAACTCATTGAGCTAGAACGTGAGAGCTGAGGACAGCAGGAGGGAGAACAAACAGCAGACACACACAGAAAGACACACACACACACACACAAACCACAAACCCAGATTATTAAACCTCCCATGCACTGGATTAAATCAACCACTTTCTAGCAGTTCTGAATGGAAATGAATAAACCGGCGTTAGGAAATTATGGCTCCTGAAAACAGACATGAGAGAAACTCTCCTGCAGCAGCAGGACCCGACAGACTCCCGTCCTGGACACGAGGCATGCGAGCGCTCTGATGGCCTTCTGGCGGTTCTAGTGACCGCCGTGAGAGCGGACCATACGTGCTGGCTGTTAGCTGTCGCGTCTCGGTGGCGGCGTTAAAGGAGCGCCGTGCGGAGCCGGCGGGGGGGCGGCTGGTCTTACCTCCCCTGACTGGGAGCCGTCGGGCACCGGGGCGCCGTCGGGGGCCGGCGGCAGCAGCGTGGGGTTGAACATCTAGAACAGAGACGGGAAACTCAGTTTAGCCCACTGATAAAGCATCCACCGTAAACACGTCCTGATAGTCGATCTCGGAGGGGATTTCTCTCCAGCGGAGCGCAGCGAGTACCTGCTGAGCAGCACTCGCTGTGGGGGAGTTCTGCTGCTGAGTCCCTCCTTCGCTGCCTTCCAGAGGCTGTTTGTCGTCAGGAGCTGCACCGGAAAAAAGCGTTTTAATTCAATCTGACAAACCAGAATCACTGAACGGCCTGCTCCAGCTCGCAGTTACAGTTTCAGAGCACGTCACACTGCGGTGCTGCGACACACACCTGAATTGGGCACGAACAGGTTGGCGGTCATCGCCATCGGCGCCAGAGGAGCGAAGAGATCCGCCGGGGCCGGGGCCAGGCCGCTGGGCTTGGCCGCCCGGCTGGGGTTCAGGACGTCCACGTATCTGCTCTTCGTGCCTGAGGACACAGAAACACGTCTGCTTTGACCAGTGCCACTCAGGGCATCATGGGAAAATGAATGAATATCACACAATTCAGAATTCTGTAGCATCAGTGATTCGACACACGGCCTAAATCACGCAGTTTTCTCAGTATTCTAGGTATTTCATTGAAGCTTTTTCTTATTTTCTGAGTTACCAGCTTTCCTGGAGAACATGTTGACAGGAGGACCGCCGCCGGGGGGCGCAGAAAGCCCACCGGGGCCTCCGGGGCCGGGCATCGGAGCCATCTTCGGGAAGCCAGATGGAGGCGGAGGCGGCGGCTTACTCTGACAACGTTTAAAGAGAGAACAACAAACCAAAACATCCGAAGTGAGGAATCTGTCGAGCTTCACTGCTGGTTGAGGACGGTAATGCGGCGGCGGCGGCGGCGGTTCAGACCTCCTCCTCAGGCTCGTTCATGTCGACCCATCTCTGCTTCTGCTCGTCCCAAACAATCTGGCAGGAGAGAGCAGAGTGAGCTGACACCGTACCTGACCGGGAACCGGAGGAGAGAACATGCAGCTCCGACGTACCGATTTGTTTTTGTCGTCCGGCAGGTGAGCCTCGTTCTTTCCTTTCCCGTAGATCCAACTCAGATTGAGCCAGCCGCGGCCGCCGCTCTGCTGGCAGGAACAGGAAAAAAAAAAAAAAAAAAAAATGAAGAGTGATGAAAATGGAATCGCAGCTCGAAGGTTTGATGGTTTCAGGGAGAATGTGGACCTTTTTGGGGGAGTCCTTCTTGGCCTTCTTGGCCTCTTCTTTGCGGGGCTGCTCGGGAATGGGGGGCGGGGGAGGGGAGACCTGCTTGATGGCGGAGTTGCTGCGTTCTCTCCCTGCAGAGTGAGTGGAAGACTCCGAGGTCGTACGAGAGCGCCGCCCTGGTGCCTGAGCAGCAGAAAACAGCGACACGTCTGGTCTGGTCTGATCTGATCCGTCTCTCAGGAAAAGACTCAAACGGTTACGAATGACACACCAACGCACCATGTGCACTGAAGACTGCGAGGTCGTCCGCGATCTGCCGGGACCCTGCGGAGCCACAAAGAGCAGGCGGTGAGCACGACTCTCCGCGGCGCTCACTAACGACACGGCGCGCTCGGCCACTGACCATGTGAGCCATGTGGTCGTAGAAGTCCATCTGGTGAGTGAGGGAGCTCCTGCGCGGCGACGTCGACAGCGGCGGGGGCATCTGCATCTCTGCTGGAGCCTGCGGCGGCGGCGGCGGGTCTGCGGGCGCCATGTGCCCGGGGGACGGAGGCACGTGCTGGGCCGGGCTCAGCTGCACGGGCGAGTGCGCCACCTGGGGGAGCATGTTGGGCGACATCTGGCCCATGTGCGGCGGCGGGCAGGAGCCCGGGTACAGCTCGGCCTGCTCGGGCTGAGGCTGGAAGGCGGGGGGCGCGTAGCCCGGGTCGTGCGGGGGGTAGACCGAGCCGGGAATCGGACCCGGCGGTCCGCTGGGGGGCACTGGGTAGAAATCGTTTGGGGGTAAGTGCTGAGGAGGGGCCATCCCATCTTGGAGTATCGAGGTGGGAGCTAAAAGAAAGGAGATTATTACACTCAACGCTTTTAGCATCATTTCCCAGAGACGACGGCCGAACACGTCCACACACCCGGAGGCATCAGCTGGACTGCCTGCGGCGGCGGGCCGGGCAGCAGGGAGCTCATCAGAGGGTTGTCGGGGGTCTGCCCGTCCACCTCCGCGGACATGGAGTAGGGCTCAGGAGGACTGGGCTGCTCCATGTCCGAGCTGGGGCTGCTGCAGTCGAACTGCGTGGGAGTCGTTCGCACCGCGCTGTAGGTGATCACCCCCGTCTGCACGACAAACACCAACAAAAACCCTTCAGAACAACTGCTGCGGGTGGACGGCGTCCATCTGAAGCGAAGACACTGTTCTGTCTTCAGGTACATTCAAAGTGACAATTCAAGCCGAAACCTGAAATATCTGTTTCTATTCATTAGGACGACGGAGAACAGAGTTTCCGCTCACCCTGAGCTGTCCATCCAGCTGTCTGAGGTGAATCAGCCACTCGGGCTCGTTGAACAGCTCCTGCTCTGGCTTCTCCTTCAGTTGCGGATCAAAGAACCGCAGCTTCTCAGACATCTGTCGACAATAGACGACAACAAAAGACAAATGACACGCGTGCAGCGGGATTCTCCATGTTCACACATCTGTAGGAGTGGCTGCACACCTGGATAACCTGGCTGATGAACACGGGGGAGTAGTAGGCAGGCTGCATGAGGACGGTCCTGGAGATGACTTCACAGTAGTGGAAGGCCTGAGCGCTCAGGCCAGCTTCAGCCAGACGACACGCATAGATCAGCTTGAACACCTGGTGGGAGGCAAACAGCAAGGAGCATTTCATCACCGAGTAGTAACATCTGTACTGCACTGCCTGACTGATACGGCTCAATAACCAATTCAAACTTCTCTCATTCTTGGATTTCTGCAGATTAAAGTAAACTGTAACCGGAAAGACTGAACAGATAATGAAAATAATCTTTGCAGCTCTAATTAACATCGCTGTCGCCACGTGGTAAACGACAGAACTGCAGATTAAACGCCTCCTTCGGAGAGCGGTACCAGTTACCGGTGAGTGTTACCTGGAAATTGGGCAGTGAACAGGGATGGGAACCAAGGGACTGAGCGTACTCGTAGGCCTCCGTTCTTTGGATTGCTTCATTGGTCGCAAACTGGTTGAATGGCAAACTGAAGATAAGGAAGGAAGACAATGTTTCACGTGTGTTTTCTTTTCTGTAGACGTACGTAAACATAAGATCTTCTCAAAAAGCGTGTTGGACCGATGTGTTGCTCTGTCTCTGTTGCTGACCTGTGGTTGGAGCCGATCAAAACCATTTTGGTGCTCTTCTTTGTGAAAACCCCCAGACCGACCTGAGCCATCAGGTAGCAGAAGTGCGCGGCGTCCATCAGCCCCTTGGATGCTGGAACGAGATAGTTGAGAGAACACTGAGCGTCGCCGTGGCGTCGAGTCGAACAGAGATCGGGTGTGAGGTGATGAATGTCCCACCGAGAGTGTCTCCCATGGTGGTAATTGTGCGAGTGTCCAGATCCAGCGTGTGGGTGAGGTTGGACAGCACCATGGCCAGGTGGGGGCGCCAGTCGCCCCACTTCTCTTCTCCGCAGCACTGAAGGAAGACGGGAAGTGGCTCAGCCAGAGGCGGCAACAGAAACATGCCGGTTAAATTGGACAGTGCGAGAACTCACAGTGGCAGAGGCCGGCATCCTCCCCGACATCAGCTGGTAAACCGTCTGCAGGGGATCGTTGATGGGTAAACTGTTGGCAAACCTAAAGAAAACAAAAACAAACATGTTTGTAGCAGCAATTCCTAGAAGCTGCAGATCCTCCTGTTTATCGCCGTCACTTCACCTCGTCATCACGCGAGCGTGCGTCCTGTTGTCCATCTTACTGGCCAACAGCAGCGCGTGACCCCAGAGGCCTCCCTTCATGGCGGCTTCCAGCGCGTCCTGCCACCCGGACGAAGACACAAACACATCAAGTCTCGTCTCGTCTCCTGGGTTTAACTGAAACCACTCCGGCCTGGCGCCGTGACGATATCCTACCTTCTTGCGGCCAAACAGCAGAAGCTCCCTGAAGCGCTCTGTTTCCTTCCCAACGTTTTCGGGGACGGTCATGAAAGTGTCGGACAGAAGGGACAGCGGTCCGGCTCCCGGCTCCTCCTCCGCCCGGGCCAGCGGCTCGTTGTTGAAGTCGATCAGGTTGGCTTCGTTGGGGCTTTTCCCCGGGAGCCAGACGGAGCGGTGCTCCTTCAGCAGCAGGTCGGCGATGTCCGTCCCCACCACGGTCTGGAGAAACAAACATCTCGGCAGTGAGCGGATAGAAAGACGTCCTGGGGATCACGGCGGTGCGGGAGCGTACCCCGTTCTGCCTGCAGAGCAGCATGATGAAGTCCCACAGCAGGCGGGCAGAGTCCCTGTCCAGGAGGCTGGTATCGCGAGAGCACTCCAGCGCTTTGTTCTGGGAGAACTTGATCACGTCCACTTTGTGGGTCTCCTCCCTGAGGACGCGGCGAGACGAGAGACAGGAGACACGACTCGGTAAACCAACAAATGCAGGTGCCTCGAAACCTAATTTGTCTTTAATCTAAATGGAGCTGATCTGGTTAACGAAGAATTCTTATGTCTGAATTCTTGCTTGTGTTGTACGTCGCTTTAGACAAAAGCGTCTGCTAAATGAAATTGTAGAATTGCAGTAGAAGCACAACACACTTACTTGACAAGCGGTCCAGGAAAAGATCTCAGCTCTGCCTGGTCCTGCGTGTCTTGCAGCATAGTCTGAAAATACCAAAAACATTAAACTTCCACTGAACCCATCTTATACACTGTTTATTAAATTCTCAGATGAATTTGTTACCCTGCATTTATTACATCTATTTACTGAATCAGCTGATTCAACTTCAGACAACAAAATAATGTTTAAAAAGTCTGATCCTGAAAGCTTCGTTTTTAAGAGCGAGAACCAGAGAAACATGGGTTTGTTGGACCAGTACCTCCAAGTTGTGGATATCGACCAGAGCGGGCTGTCCTGCTGAGGGGAGGTTGGGCAGGACTTGGACCAGGTGACCGCCGGGTCCGAAGCGAGCGCAGCGGTGGGGCATGGTGAACTTCTCCGGGGTCGCGGGTCGTGGCGGAGCTGCGGGCGAAATAACCGTGAGAATCTGAACGTTTAAAGCACCTGATGCCGGAGGGTGAGAACTGGAGATTGAGCACTGACGCTGCTCCGGGGCGATCCAGGTGCTGTCTGCAGGGTATTCGGAGGCGTAGGGGTACTGGCTGTAGTTCTGGGAGGCGTCGGTCTGATTGGGGTACTGCCCGTACGAGTAGTCCACGGCCAGAGTGGAGGAAGTGGTGTCGTAAACCGCTGACACCAGGTCGGGCTGGCTCCTGTATCCTTGGCTCTGCATCAACCAGTCGACAAGAGAAACCATGAAAGCAACAGAAACAACTTGTTTGTATGAAAACTAGTTTTACTGCTGTACGTTTCTAATAAATATCATTGGTTTGGAGGCCAGTCATAATGGTGAAAAGAGCTTCAGGGGGACTCCAGTGCTGGAGGAAATTCAGAAACTGAGTTACCGTTTACGCAACAACGGTTCAGGTGAACGACCAAAACACAACGGCTGTTTTGGGTTTTCACTTGAAAACAGTGTGGAGTGAACGGATCCAGAAATCAGCGCAGGTGGTTCCATCTTTAGGTCTGAGTGCTTCAGATGTGGAGTGTTTACAAACATGATGCAACAAAACATGTGAGACTTCGCTCCGGTAGGCAAGAAGCAACGGGAGAAGACAATGAAGAGAACTGCTCTGAAATCCTGAAATCCCTTCAATTATCGGATTGTGACGATACTTCCTGTCGAGTTTATCAGTAACTCCAGAGCACACAGTGAAAGCTTGGATTTCTCAGTGTTAGAATTCACATTTTAAAGACACGTGGAAAACAAATACACCGGTGTCTTGAATGTCGTTTACTGCACTTGTGACAAAGCTTGATGTCTACCGGACGTTTCTACAGACCAGCTGATCGCAGCGCGTGACGTCAGGCTGCAGCACTGACCTGCTGTGAGCGCGAGCTGAAGCTGCTCCGTCTGCTGTGGTGACTGTGGGAGCTGCGCACGCTGTGGGCCGACTGCTCGCTGTGGACGCTGCGCCGGTCGAAGTCGTCGCCGTACATCTCGCCCCGCCGGCGGTAGTCGTCGTCAAAACTGGCGTCGTAGCCGGGGTAGTACCGCCACTGGTCTTCGTAGCCCTCTTTCCTGAGAGGTGGAGAGTCGAACGCATGAAATCAACACCATTACTCCATGTCTGATCCTAATTTCCCTTGTTTTCCCTGAACTGACAGAATTTACAACCACCATCTGGCAGATTACTGTAACGCTTTGCTACACAGCCTCATCTGCCTGAAGCCAAATGTAAAACACACATTCCAAGCAGACAGAGAGTGAGTGTGTGTACCTGGGAGGATACATGTGCTGATTATAGTAGGGGTCTCTTGCTCTGTAGGCTTCATCATAACTGGACCAGTAGGACTGATCGTAGTATCCTCTGTATCGGGGGTCATACTGTCCATAGTTGTATGCTACACACACACACAAATAAGACAAAGAGTGTGTTAGATACAATTAAACAGGAACTTGTATTTTTTTAAACCGATGATTTGAAAATAAATGTAAAAGATTGTGTCAGAAAGTAAACAACTTTAATTGAGTGGTTCGTACCGCTGTAATCATAGTGCTTGGGATAATCTGCATAATAATCACTGTAGGCACTTCGGTTTGCTCTGTGGTATTCGTCAGAATAGCCTTGTCTACGGAAGAAAGAATACAAGATGTTAGGAGTCAAAACTATTAAAACCACCTGGACAAAATGGCAAAACCGTTTTATACAGACAAAACTTGTAGCATCATCAGTTTAGGTTGTGTGAGACGGTGATGAAGAGCTGAACTAACCTGGATGAAGGTCTGTCAGAGTACTGACTGGTTCGGGAGCTGGGCCGTTCTGGCTGCGGTTCTCTGTACGGGTAGTTTGGATCTCGGTAAGCTTGATTCTGACCGTCGTATCTGCCGTACCACGGATCTCCTCTGGCCCTGTACGAAGCATCCTGAGAGAGAGACAGAGAGGGAGAGGGAGGGAGAGAGAGAGAGAGAGAGAGAGAGAGAGAGAGAGAGAGAGAGAGAGAGAGAGCAAGAATTCATTTAAATTCAACTATATTTATATAGCAGTGTTTAGAGATAACAGTCATTTCTCAGAACTTTTACAGAGAAAATCCAACAGTTCCACATGAGCAAGAATAAGTTACTATGGAATGGAAAAACTCCCTTTAAAAAGGGAGAAACCTACAGATCTGGGCTCAGAGGTGGAGGCTTTCTGCTATTCCGGTTGGGGTTTAAGATAGAAAGAAAAGGATAAGACAGACAGACTGATTTTCTGGACCAGGAGGGAGAGAGTTCATAGACGAGAAGAGAGACGGTGGTTAATGACTCGTAGCAGTGAAACGTTGAGTGAGAAAAGGAGAGAAGAGAAGCTCGGTGTGGGTCCTTCAGAGGTCTTAACCTACAACAACTTCAGTAAGAAAACGGTCCAGGAGAGCCTGAACCAGCCCTAACTGTAAGCTTTACTAAACAGAAAGGTCTTCAGCCTAGCCTTCAACCTGAATTGTTAGTTAATCCTGATAACAGCAAATTACAACAGTCTGGAGGTAAAAAAATGCATGGATTAATTTCTCTGAGTCACACTGAGACAACATGTTCCTGATTTTAGAAATATTCTGCAGGTGAAAGTAGGAGGTCCTGCAGACCTGTTTAATGCGGGAGATGAAGGATAAGTCCTGGTCAAAGGTCGCTCCCAGGTTCCTCACAGGGTTATTTGGGTTTAAAGTAACACCACCCAGAGTCGGTATTTGTTTGGATAAGTTCTGGGCCAAATGTAACAACTTCTGTTTTATCTGAATTTAGGACGACAAAACTATGACTCATGCAGGTTTTAATGTTTTTAAGGCAAACTTCTAGTGTGACAAGTTGATCAGCGTCATCCGACTTCATAAATAAGTAGATCTGTATATCATCTGCTTAACTAAAAAAAAAACAAACAAAAAAAAAAATTAATGATCCCCTCTCCAGCACTGTGGATGGTTGATATGCAAACGAAAATATAGACAGACATTTGAAAACAGGTGCAGTAAGAAATGACTTGACACTTACTTGATAATAAGCCTGTGCTCGTGGGTCCCCGGGTGGAGGGGGGTACTGAGGACCAGGATACGGCGCTCTGCCGTCTGGGTATTCTCCATAATTCCCGTAATAGGCGCCGTACATCTGCCCCGGTGCGGGCGGAGGAGCGTAACCGTGGCTGCTGCCTGCAGCAGAAGGTGGTCGAGGCGGATCCGTCGGAGCTGGATGGGGAGCGCCCGGAGGCGGCGGCCCTCGAGGTCCTGGAGGGTAGGCAGAGGCAGGAGCGGGGTGGCCAGCGCCTCCTGCAGGAGGCCCCGGGGGTGGAGCTGAATACTGGCCTTGGGGAGGCTGTGCTCCACCCGCAGGGCCAGGAGGAGCATCTTTTGGACCCTGTGGTGCAGCCTGAGGATCTGGAGCTTTAGGAGGTTCATTCGAGGACTGCTGGGTGTTTGGAGCTGCTTGCAAAGGTGTTGGTGGCCCCTGTGGACCAGGTGAAGCAACAGAGGTCTGGACAGGGGCAGTTCCTTCTGCTCTTGCCCCCTGTTGAGCATCTTTGGTGACCTGTAGGTAAAATCCATTACTAGACTGCGGAGACTCGTGGAGAGAGGAAAGCGGGCCAGAGGGTTGGCTTTGAGCTTGTGATTGGTGCATAGAAAAGTCAAGCAGTTCATAATTTGATGGCTGATTATGATTCGAAGCAGTAGGAGTCACAGGTGACGCTTGTGAATTAACTTGGAGAGCAGCGTGACTGTCACTACTTTGTGACTGACCCCTGGAAAGAGGAGGGTGGGCCTGCTGCGAGAGCGGCTGAGCTGCGAGTTCAGGTGCTGAAGCTGCAACGCTTTCTCGAGTCAGATTGAGCGGACCCTGGGTCGAAGCTGATGGAGCGAAGCCCACAGGTCCAGGAGCAAAAAGTGGACTTTGATTAGAGGAAACTTGGGAGGCACTGGAACCCTGTGCCAGTGGTCTCACGGGTGGTGTCGTTTCCCGAAGGCTGCTTTGATTGGCTGCTTGAGGAGGAGTACTGGGGGAAATCACGCTGTAATTCGACACAGGCGGCGCAATCAAAACAGGCTGCTGGAGGGAGCTCGACACGAGGAGAGAGGCGTAGCCCAGGTTGCCTTGAGAGTCGGACGGCTCGGGCTCACTCACCTCTGGTGGATTCTCCAGGTTTTCTGAGTGCTGCTGAGCAGCGGGCTGCGAAGGGTGCAGGTCCAGCGGGCCGTCCTCGGGAGGCTGGATCACGTCGGCACTGGGCTCTCGCAAAGGGGCGAGAACAGTCGGGGCTGCAGGGGCCAGGAGGATGTTAGCGCCCAAGCTTGAGGGGTCGTTCTGAGCCCACAGAGTCGTGGCGGGGCTCTCACAGGGCCGACTAGCCCCAAACGCACGGGAAGAGGGTCGAGAGTGCGAGTGTACCACCGGGTGCGGCAGGTGGGGCGTTCCACCAGCAGCCCCACTGGGCAAAGGGTGCCCAGAGCCGTAAATGTTCTCTATGTTATCTGGTGGCTGCTCCATGTTACCAGGTGCACAATCTGCAACCCCTTCAGCTACCATTTTAGCCTTATCCACCTCAGCTGGACGCACTCCAACTCCATGTGAGCGCACGGGCTCAAACGAGCTATTGGCACTGGCCTGAAAAATGCCAGTTGGTTTGGGAGGGCTGGGCGTGGGAGGCCACATCTGCTCAGCCGGGCTCGGCTGCACGCCCACATCTCCGGCCGGAGAAGTGTCAATCTGTTCAAAGTAGCCTCCAGCGGCAGCAGACAGGGTGGCTTCATCGGCGAGGCGGGGGCTTTCCTGCTGAATGAAAGTACCCATGACCCCCTGGTGCCGACGAGGGCCAGTTCCACTTCCATGGCTAATATTGCTATAGTTCGATGACACGCTGGCAGATCTGATCGGTCTTGGAATTGAATCTGGAGTCTCCAGGTTGGGCCCAGTTTCGAACTGGTCCACTGCATGAGGCGCAGCGGCGGCCGAGCTGCAGGGGGCTTCACTGGGTAACACTTCCTGGTTTGGGACACACTCCAAATTCTCCACATGATCAAACTGGGAATCCAGAGGTTTTTGGGCAGTTACCTGCAACTGATGACTGCCATCATTCATGTAAGGTAAGTTCGCGTGATCTTGAAGAGGAGGAGCGCCGCCATGATAATCCAAAGAAACATCGGCGTGGCCACTGGGGGCTTGTGGGTTGCTGTGATGCTGAAAAGGCCCGGGAATACCATTAACGGCCTTATTTCTCTCTCCTGCCAGTGTTTCCTCGTTCTCCACGTCGTTATCTTTGAAGAACATCGAGAGTGTACCAGATTCCTGAGCGTATGGAACTGGAGCGGGGGTAGAACTGGGCCCTGGACCAGTGCTGGATGCATGCTGTGATCCAGACGGATCTGGTTGGGGCTGAGAGTGACCATGCCCAGTGCTCATTTGGTGGTAGCCCGAGTCTTGTGGAACTTGGCTAAGCCACGAGTCTTGGGGTGCAGAGGTCTGACTGAAGTAACTCTGCGTTTGCAAATGAGAATTATGCTGTGGGGGTGCATTTGGGTCTGGCCATTGTGAGCCGGGGGCATTTACAGGGTTCTGAGGAGGGAACGGACCCTGATTCTGCAGGTGCCCTGGATGAATTGGTGGGGTGGGGGTGCCGTGATGTGGGGATGGGCTGTGCGAGGGGTACATCTGAGTCTGTGGAGGGGCAGCGTACGGCTGTGGTTGAGGGTCACTCGTTGGCTGGAAATAGTTCTGAACAGATGGCGGTCGACTTCCGTGATCTGGGGCCCACTGAGAAGGAGAGGAGGTGGGAGGCATTGGCTGGAAGGGCGCAGCGAGAGGAGGGGGCTGTCCATGATACTCCTGGTTAAAAGGTATCTGATTATGCACAGAGGGTGGGGCTGCAGGCGGTGGTTCTGAGGACATGGATGGTGCCGGCTCACCCGAATTGAAATAGCCCTGCTCAGTATTTGGGGTGGCAAACGCAGGACCTGGTGCTGGGAAACCACCCAGAGGTGCTGCATTGTGGGGATTAAACAAGGTCACCCCTGGTAGAGCGGATGGTGGGGGGCCAAGAGGGACACCTGGGATGCCCGCCGACGCCTGTGGTTCTGGTGGCAGCCCCGGGCCAGGTTGGGAGTACATGGGATTAGATGGGGCTTGCGACGGTGGAGCGCTGCTGTTTGGTATTGTTGGGAGACCACCTGAAGGCATCTGGGGAGGAGCTCGACCAAAAGCAAAAGGGTCTGTCATGGGCTGAGTAACAGGCGGCATTGCAGCAGCAGCTGCTGATGCGTGCTTGTGGGGCCTGGTCCTGCGGAACATATTGGGTCCAGAGGGAGGAGGAGGTCCAGAAGCTCCTGGAGGTCCAGTCCGAGGAGGGGGCTGCATGTCTGCAGATCAACAGGCCTGAGGACCTGGTCACACTTGTGGATATCACTGAAGATCCTAAAGTCTGGCGGAGCTGGATATAAAGAGGAAAAGAGGGAGTGGTTAAAGAACGGTACACATCTCTGATGGATTTCACCACACCTCTATTTGTACTGTAGTCTGAGCTCCGAGATTAAATCCATGGTACAACGTGGCAACTTTACCATCACCCGTGAAGAACAGTGTCAGAAAAACACATAACACTTCCTAAAACAAACACGACTGTAGCAATCTGAAACCTCTATTCATGTCTGAACTATGTAAAACCTAAGGCTGTGTTAGCTTCTATCCCATTACAGCTGTTATATCGCATTGACCATGTGCTTTTCTGCAGATCATGCTAAATCTCATCTGTCACCAGATGAATCAATCGCAAAAGAACTACTTACAAGCTGCAGGTTTAGTATGCAGAGTGAATCAAAACATGATTACATGACTATGGAGATTAACTTTCAGTTTGAGATAAGATAAAATGGAATTAGATTTCAAGAAACAGCATAGAAATGTTTACAGTGTTTACATGGACATAACAAGCGTGTCAGTGAACTTATATTGGAAAGTTCCTCTTCAGAGTAGTTTTATTATAGGATGAGTTAGTTTTGTTCGTGACAACAGTTTCCGTTAAAGAAGTGCTGAAATGAAAAGATAAAATGTGTTGCATTCAGGAACTACCACAATTACAACCATCTATATTATTAAACCCTGAGGGACATAATGTCATCAATGGGACGCACATATATGCCAGACAGATCAATAACAAAGCTGGAGCAGTGTGGGTCAGATGACCTGCTCCACCAACGTGATCCCGGATCTCTCAACCGGTCGCGGTTATAAATTTCATCCACAGCGGCAGAAACAGAAGCCGTGCAGGCTAACGTTAGCGCTGCCAACTTAACAAAGTCACAAAGTTAGCTCGTCTCGCATCGACACGCCAACTTCCAGTCGATCGCTGAAAAACTCTGACGCTCCACCGAGCGTGTGGCTCTCCCAGATCTGGCTCGACCAGAAGGTTATAATTTAAGCCGACTGTGAGGTGAAAGGTCCGGGGAGCTGGGAGCCGACAGCTAACGGCTACACGTCCTGGAAACGCCACAGCGAGCAAAACACTGACTAGCCAAAGTCACCTGGTTTCTCTCCCCCGACGCCGGTAATGTGATATAAAGTCAGGATAAGGCTTCGGACTAAGCCCCGACAGGAGATCCCGCGGCTGGGTTACAGCTGGCCGCTCATCGAGCATAATTTAACAGGTTCACTGCCTGGTCAGTTAGCATTAGCATCGCTCAGCTAGCACTGCCAGCTAACTAGCCCGAGCTAACTCCAGGGTTAACAGTTCAAAGGCGGCGCCAGACAGCGGATTTAAGCACTCGGAGTGCGGCACGGTCAGCTCTGTTGTGTACTCAGTCTTACCCGGAGTCGGAAATGTGTAAAGATATGAGTAAATTCTTACAAATGTCTTGGACAGCGAGCCTGACACACCGCCACCATCTTCAATGAACACATCCTACTAGGCTACGTGTACAAGCAGCGTCAAAGGCAAACAACGGTGACGTCGAGGGGCGGGGCTTAGCTCAGGCTAATCTGCTCCTTTCCCCCCCTAAACTTCATGTACACAAATAAAAATACACTCCAGAAAGACAAGAAGAAGCACATGAGCACATTTTTTATAATGGTCTTACATGAAATCTCCCCATCAATAAACAGTAATATAATGGATATAAAAACAATTTAACATAAATATAACCACATCTCCTGCCTGGAAACAAAAAGGGGTGTCTTCCAAGATTAAACAAAATAATAAACCTAAAATTCACCTCACAAATAAATCATTTGAATAACTGAAGTAAGTTTCATGACAGTGCCTGTGACACTGCATGTTTTAATCAATGTTCTCTTGTCTGCACTGTCTATTATTCCCTTATTCTGTGAAATGATACCACCTTCACCTTCTGGTACATTTCCAGTCCCTCCACACAAAAAAAAAGAAAAAAGAAAAAACAAGAAATGGCGTGTCAATATGTCAGAGTCAATATATTTTTAATAATATCCGACTGACTCTGTTGAGTGTAGACCAGCTCTAACTGCAGTGCTAAAAGTCAGTGTAAAGGTCTGCAGACATGCAGTGAAGAAATGATGAAGAAATGAAGCTCTGAACATGATGATGTTGTTCCAGCTGATCCTCCTCTCAGAGACCATCAGGTCCACGCTGGGGCTGATCCGTAGCATGACTCTCATGTCCTCCTTAACGTCCTGATCAGCAGCAGGATACCTTCAGCAACACACTCATAACAACACACTGCAGTCCAGCATTGCAGGAAATCCTTCCTTCCTGTTGCAATGCGACTCTATAGCTCCTCCCTGTAAATAATGCTTGACATTATTTTATCCTTTCTGTACTAAGATTAAGTTAATCCTTGTTCATATTGATTTTTTAAATCACTCCTTTACATTTGATCCTGTTTGGGTTTTTTTTCTCGATTTTCAACTTTCTTTCTAGTTAATCTGTGTATTATATTCTGTGTGGAGCAATGCTTAAATTAAATTCCCTCTGGGATTAATAAAGTGTTTCTATTCTGTGCTGTGATCATGTAAGAATGGAAAATAATGTTACATCTATTGTCTCGTTTGCATTATTGGTACAGTTTTTAATGTATTTAATGCTTATTAATTATTGCTTGTATTCACCACAAATGTTAATTCCACTGAGCTGATGGTCCACTGAGGGAACTACTTCTTGTCAACCATGTAAACAAAGTCATCATGGCTACCACTTCCACATACAGTATACCACAAATATGTTTGTCTATTACAATAATAATAATAATAATAATAATAATAATAATAATAATAATAATAATAATAATAATAAAATTGACCCCTTGAATTTCAACAGTCCACAAATGAATTAAAAGGCAGGTTAACACTCATCCACTGGGAGGCGCTGTGGGATAATTAACTGCTGAGCCATTGTACCTCAGTTGGACCTCAGTTGGTCTGGTGATGGGTGAACTTTGTAACCACAGAGAAGGAACAGTACACCATGTTTAAATGCGTCTGTTTCCTCATGCAGTCCTTGTTTCTATCAAGAAATCACCACTTTGGTGTAATTTCAGATGATGCTCTATTGTAATTTTTGAAGATTTGTGACATTATTTCACAGGTATGGGGAGTTTCAATCAAAATGTAATGATATTATTAAAATGAAAGATAATTTATGGCCCACATTTACTCTGCATCCTGAAATATAGAGGCATTTAAGGTGGATGAAGACGAGCGATCTGTAAATGAAACATAAATTCGAATGTGTAATGATTCCGGGAAAATAAATGTAAGTTAGTAAGTAAGCGTGTTTTCAAACTGGTGCATGGATTTGTCACCAGAGGACTTGAAGTTTGTCAAAATGAAACCTGCAAAATGTTTTTCACTGAGCACTTTTCCACTGCTTGAGAAGTTCAGAAAGCATTGGTACATTGATAGTCACATTGACCCATTCACACACACATTCACACACCAGCGGAGGCCGCTGCCATGCAAGGAGCTCAGACCGTCAGATTCAAGCAGTTTGGGGTTCAGAGTCTTGCTCAAGGACGCTTCAACATGTGGTCGGGGAGAGATAGGGAATCGAACCTGCATCCTTCCAATCAAGAGACGACCACTGCCAAGGAGTCACAGCCGCTGTGATATTAGTGCCGTAACAACTGAAGCTGAAAGTTTTTATTTGTTTTGACACAAAAATACATGTTAAGAAAATGTAAATAATTTCAATAAAGTTTAAACCAAACAGTGACTACAGATTAAATACCTACAATCTCAACTTAAAGACAATTTTAGAGTGAAATGTAAAAAACAAACAAACAAACAAGAAAACGTTTACATTATGTTGCATTATGGGAGCTCATAATGACCTGAAACAGGCACATCCTGCAAGTGAAACACTTATAAAGTTCAGATTTTTGGATTTTGTTTGAATTTACTTTGTTTATTTGCACATAACTGACACAAAATATAAACTATTTAAAAGACTTGCCATTTGTATTTTTTCATGTTTTTCAAAGCCTCAGTATGACACATTTCTCTCACTGTTGTTGAAGTCGTGCAACAGCCTGCAGCTGCACAGGAGGCTTCAAATCCTCAGTTTAGACGAAAATGAGAGTCCTGCCTGAAAAGCAGTGCAGTCAAGTCACAGAAATGAGAGAAACCCCCCACCCCTACACACACACACACACACACACACACACACACACACACACACACACACACACACAGCTCAGTGTTCAAACACTTTGCAGCTACGCCTTGTTCACACACCTCCTCTTCCTCCACTTTCGCTCAGACTTGTCAACCGAAACCCGCCCTGCTCCCAGCAGACTGTGTGTGGAGACGCGGGGCCACGGGGCAGGTTGGAACAGACCACGCCGTTTCCACCTGAAACCCCCCGGCTTCAGCTCTCACGTTGCCTAATCCTCCACCGCTGTGAGACACGAGCTGCTGAGACGGCAACAGGCTGGCAAACGGAGTTCAGTTATCTCGGGGAAAACGGGAGGAGTGCGTTATAAATCCCACCGGCTGCAGTGAGGGTTTCATAGCGTGTGAGAAATTTGTGATCAATAAGAAAAATTCAAGTCTTTGTTCAAATTAAGAAGTCGTCGTTATTATCACAACATCTGTTTGTGTGTTTTTGTTGGTAACTTCAGTAGAAACTTCTACTGCAGACATCCGTCCATCCGTCCATCCATCCATCCATCCATCCACCTCCTACAGCATTTCATCCATTCAGGGTCACAGGAGCTGAATTTGTGCAAATAAATTCACACACACACACGCATACCAGGGGAACATGCAAACTCTGTCATTTTCCACAGTTATTGTTTGGTTCAGCTAAAATATAGATAGTTTTGTCACGCACACCCTGCACCACGACAAAGACAAAGTCTACAGTTTAAACTGGGAAAAGCACTGGACTTGTTCTAAATTCTTCTTAAAATGGGAAAAATGAATAAGATCTTCTGATAAAGGCCACATACCCAGAAACACTGCTTAATTAGAATGATGTTAGTCTTTAACTCAGTCTTAAATTCATTTCCAACTCTGATTAAATGACAAACAAGGCTTTACAACACAATTATTGACAACACCAAACTACATACAGTATTACACTTCCTCCATCTTTTTGCAGGCGTACACTAAATAGATAACAAAATTATATATATATATATATATATATATATATGTGTGTGTGTGTGTGTGTATGTATATATATATATATATATATATATATATATATATATATATATATATATATATATATACATATTATATAAATATTATTTACCTTCATATATTTATAATACTATTTTTAATTATACCATATTACTCATATTTTATTTTAATTTTTACTTAGTAAATTGTAGAACAAACTTACAGTATTTTGAATATGTCCATTATTTCATATATAATTTAATAAAAAAAAATCTGGTCATTTTTTTACATATGAAGGTAAGAATGATCCAACTTTATTTTGTGATACAATCCATTGAATGACCACCTAAAATGCTACATATGAAGTCTAACTGAACAACTCTGAATGTGATGTTGTCCTTGTTTGTCAAGTTTTATTGTGCACAGCTTCTTATAAATGCAGACAACGCCTCCATCTGCATCAACGATGCACGTGGCAAAGTATGCAAATATCTTTGAACACATCTCAATCGATTCCAAATTCTAAATATGATCGTACGATTGATGGAATAGTTCATAATCATGAAATCAGCAGTGGAGATTACACCTTAACCAGCCTCTCTGCAGACAGAAACACTGGATGAGGCTGATCTGGTCGTCACGTCTTGCGGGCAGACAGCGGTTGTCACACCGCCGCTGTTTGTCCCGGGAGACTCGGCCTGCCCTGTCATTAAGGTGGTGTTTGCAGGAAACGGCGGTGGAGTGGGGAATGTTTGGTTAACCACCGTCTAAACTCCTGATAAGCCCCCCGAACGCCAACCTGAGGCCTGCGGTTTGCTAATGGCACCGGGTCTCCAGATAATCAGAGTGGAGTGAGTTCATCCCTGCTGAGGCACGTATGCTGCTGCTCAGCTGTCAGGTTCGGCAGGTGTGTGATGATTAAGATAGACGCTAAGTACACAGATAAGTTTTGAGTAGGCGCAGAACAGAATAACAAATATTTAGGTTGAGGCTCCTCGTCATCCTGGTTCCTTGTTCCCCCTCTTCCTTCCTCTTCCTCCTTCTGACTGAACACTCACATTAACAAGACAGCTTAAAACCTAACCTCAACCCTAAAACTGAATAACAAACACACACATCTCACACACCGGCGCTTGCGGTTAATGAAGTGACAGTGCAGATTACATGGGCAGGTGTGGGCTTGGTTTCCTACAGCAGGATGAGCAGATTAAGATGATAGTCGAGCATCCTATCCGAAAATCTCACACATCCCTTCACAATAAACCGAGTTCCAGCTCCGACCGCAGGAGAGGCACATCAAGCTGCTCCACACCTCACACCTCGCACATCCTGAAGTTTCTAAAGACTCTATTATATTGATGTTTCTTGAAACTGGAGTCACTTGAGTTTTGGGAGACTTTTCACATCAGTTCGTTTGAATTCATTTGGCCTTAATGGAAAAAGAATTACTCTGATCTTTTTTCAACGAAAGGAAGAATGCAAAACAAAAGGACTTTCTCAGGTCGGCTCTACATTGTAGAAAGCATCTTTTTTTTTATTTTAATTTCTGTGCGAGTTTGGTTTTCTGCTAAAAATGCAGCTCACCCTTTGAAAGCGGGTCCCAGACATTAATTCATGGATTACGTCTGAATGCATCTCACTACAGTAGAGATGAACTGTGGCACTGTTGTTATAGTTACTGTACTTATTATAAAGAAATCATATCTGCTTTTACTTGTATTTCAGCATCTTAGCAAGCGCTAACCTCCGCTGGTAAAACATGAAGATAATGCGGAAGTGCAGAAAAGCTGTAATACCAGGGAAATTCCAGCAGGGGGCGATGATGTTGGTTTCAAAAAGGGCAAAGTGCCGATTTTCAGAGTGCAAATAAACATATAAAGCGCCTGGTTTCAGAACATGTTCTGCTCTCTGTCACTAGTTTCAACAACCGTGTAGTCTTGACCAGACTCTGATTTTCATGTAAATCATCTGTTGATTTTATTTTATGAGTTAATTTTTTTTTTTGCATAATCGCCCTATCACAGCGCCTCCTCTGTCCACGTGTACGGTCACGCGACAGGATCAACCAATCACATTTACATCCGGCTTCATTCAACATGGAGACATCCCGCTCAAATCAATACACGGGATTTCAGAACGCCATGAGGGATGCCACAATCTGTAAGTTTTGTCTATTTTTATGAACAGATGTTCAGCAAAAAATGAGCCGAGAATCCCTGAAGATTTATCCCAATTCAGATAATAACTTTATGATTTATATGGTTTACCCAAAGGGGTGTGAACTGAGTGGTTTCAGATTTCAATCACATTTTAGAAGTTTAAATGTCACACAGACTCTTTTTCCCACTTTCCAAGCAGTTTCACCATCGCCACTTAACTTCCGAAACATTTCTGGTTGCACAGGTAGAACATTCAGACTCCACACAGCCTCCGCTGGAGTCAGCTGAGAATATATTTACTGTGTGACACTAGAGAAAACCAGGAGCGGGACTCTGAGGTGAACGAGGGAAATGAAGAGACCCAACACTCATAGGGTGTACACTCATGTAGAAAACACAGAGAAAATATTTTTTATAAATATTTTTTCCTCCCTTAGTTGATTCTTTCTCAGTTCATTCATCATATTGTCCAAAGGTTTATTCACAATGTTCATAAACTCTATGTGCCTACTTGTCGATTATATATAAGTAATAACTGACAAATGACAGCACATCTCATTCTGAGATGGAGCAGATATAAAAATTGCTTCCCAATCCCTGTAAAATCCCAAATCCTTATTAGAAGTAAACTCCACTCATGTCTTCTGATGAAGAGTTGAGTATAATATTGTTCTTTTATATCACTCAATTTAGAAAACTGCCAACATTATAGTTTCATAATCTTTGGATTTCAACATCGATCAGAAGTCACCAGCTGTGTTTTGTCCTCTGATCTACTTTCATGAAGGATTTTCACAGTAAACCGACGGAGCGGCAGCAGACTCCAAACTGAGCGTCAGAACGCACCAGTGAGGGGCGTTGTTGTTCAGGTGTTCAAGCGAAGGTGCGTTCAGCTGACTTTTCAAGAGCTCCATACAGAAAGAGCGGAATGAAAACGCTCATGCTGAGAGGTGTGACTGTATCTCTCTCCTGCTGCTCTTCAATCTCTTCAGTTTAGTCAGAACAAGTCAACACTTCAGGTTATTAAGCTCATTTTATTGTGCGTTCAGCGGCGTGTTAAGTGAACCGCAACAACAGCTTGAAGGGCATTTTACTCGATTACCCCAACGGCTCTGTATCACATCCAACCATCAATTAGGACTGGGATGCAATTACTGCGCCACAAAATGAGGGATAATTTTGTTTTTGTGTTGATTAGAGTGAGAGTTATGGGAAGAGTCGGCGGAGGTGGAAAGTAATGTTTTCACAAGTGGAGGATGGATTGTTTTACAAGCAGCAGAGGGGAGAGGCTGGAGGCGGGAGGGGAGGGCCGGGGAGGGCCGGGCGGCGGGGGAGAGGAGACGTCACATCTGTTCCTGCCACTCCCCTGGGGGCCCGGGAGCATGGGAACCACGCTGCAACAGGCTCTGCAAAGTGCGTTTCATGTCTCGATTCTAAAGGTAGATGAAGCTGGAGAAGCGTCGAGGTGCTGCGGCGCCGTGCGGCGGATCCGCGGAGAACAGATGAAATCAAGCGGGCCTGAGAAGTCCTTGAGCACGGCGGGGGAAATAAAAGCATCTGTCACCAGCCTGCCATGCATGTGGCGCGCTCTCCCTGCGCAAACCGGTCTAATAAAAGTATCCCCTGAATCTGGGGCTTCCTGTCTGCGGCTTGCGGTCTGCGCCACGCTCGGTTTGTCAAGTCGGGTTTTGAGTTTCTTTTACTGTCGTGTCCCGGTCGGCCCCCCAGAATGTTGACCACCACTCTTTAATAAGCCATTTCACAGGGGTCAATTCTCCTTTCTCCACGGCGTCAGCTGGGTCGCCCCGCTCACCCTCTTCACCCTCTCCTCACCCCGGCTCCCCCGTTGGCATGTGTTGGGCCCGGCGCTGTTTACCGGGCCCGAGCGTTTAGAGGGGTTAGCGTTTCACCGCGGCAGCTGTTGGCACCATGTGCCTCCCCCTCGGGCGGCTGGCCGACGGCACGCAGGCCACAGCTTCACACACCCTGCGGCATCCCCCCGAGGACCCCCGCCGCCGCCGCCCCCTGCCACTTTGGCCTTGGCTGAAACCAGTAGCCTCGATCGGGTGTCGGATGGCGGATTAATGTGAAGACAGGATCCCGGCTTTAATTGGTGGCTCCTGGTCGGTGCGCCGGCCGCAGACGGTGCAGCTGGAAGTGTCTGAAAATGAATTCACAGAGGAGGATCTGCGCTCTATATATACACAACGGCGAGACCTGCGGAGAGAACGTGTTCAATCCTGTGCAGCAGCTAATGTCACATCTGTCAGTGGCCGGATTAAGAGCTCCTGTCAGGACATTTTTCCACGTCGCCTCTCTCACTGACTGAACCGACAACTGCAGCTCCCGAGGTTTTCATGCCTCAAACGTGTTTATTAGACGAGATTTGGGTCAGACGGAGGTGATCTTTGACGTTCTCTTCGGGCAGCGTCACCTGACTGCCAAGGAGCAAAAGAGTCGGAGTGTTTTACTGTGACCACTCGAACATTTACGCCCCGTTTAGACGGCAACGTTTTCAAGTGAAAACAGAGAAACCTTTGTTTCATTTTACATGAAAATGTTGTTTGGAACCACTGAAAATTCAGCTTTTTGAACACGCTGCGAAACCGTCTCCGTGTAAACAGTTGGAAAAAACAATCCAATGTCATCGTCTCTCCGGGTTCTCACCATCGTTAATCTTATGTTTGTTAAACATATTGTTCTCTGCGTGCACATGTGTGATTTAAGGACCATAATTTAATTTAATCACAAATGCTTTGTATTTTTCTTCAACATTTAGCACCTTGAAAACATCCCAAAGCCAGACGTGAGCAGCCTGTTCATGTCCACAGTCCTCGAAATTCAAATTTTCTTACAATGTCATGCTTGCATGTGATAGTTTGAGCGTTACTGAACTAAAAACTTTGTCTCTGTGTGAATTTGCAGTTTCAGCCCACAAAACACACCGACCGCAGCGCAGTTCCAGATTCCACGTCTTTCAGCGCGGCGTGTTTTCTCTGGTTTTCTCGAGGTAATCAGACGTCGTCCCTCAACCCAAGCGCATGCTTGTTTGCTGAGGCTGATTGGAGACTCTACATTGCGGGCAGGTGTGAATGTGTGTTTGGGTTATTGTGTGTTTCCCTGGGATGTTGCTGTGTACAGTCAGCTCCTCAAATTGGACAAAGTTCCAGGATTAATTAATGGTTTTGAACTTTTCTAAACTCGTAAAACGAGTTAATGTGAACGATCAAAGCCATTATTCTAATCTGGTTTAAAAAGATGAGAAGGAGGAACTCGTCTTTGCCATGTGGAGAGACGGTCAACTCAAAGTCTGTCGAAGATTAAGGGATAAAAATGAATGAATGAGGTACGAAATGAAAAGAAAGAGCAGGTCAGAGGTCAGGAAGAGCCTATATAAAGAGAAACACATGTGATCTCTATCTCTGTGACATTTACTTGTGCCATTTGTGTTCAGCTCCAGCTAATGAGTCAATCAACCAGTCAGCAGTTCTGGCTGAAGGGCCGTCCCTTTCAAGGTGACGTGCACGACGCGCACAGACACCCACACAATTATCTTAAGTAGCTGAGGACATACTCCGAGGTCCGATCGCGTCTGTGACGTCTTTCAGCCGGCCCGTGTTTTCGTTGGGGCAGTGACTGCCGGTCCCGCCCTGCTCCGCGGTCGGCCGAGTCTTGGGAGAGGGTCGCGGAGAAGCAAGGTCAGGGTGACAGTTGTCGGAGCCCCATCCATACCATTTGGATGGAAAGTGATACGGCGGACAGCTGAGCCTGCTTCTGTCACTCTCAGGGTTAATTTGGAGCGTCTTAACATTCACTCGGTGGATCTGTAATGAACGTGGAACTGGAGGGTGAATGGAAATCTCAGGATCTGCGTCTCCTCGTCTCTCCCCCGTTTCATCCTCGCACATGCTGAACTGCACTGCAGGACAAATTCTTCAATTTGTCTTGTAACCACAGAGCCATAACGGCTGGGGCGCAGCGTCCTGCATGCATCCCGTCCCGTCCGTCACCTCAGAGAGCGATCAGAGCCCCACCTGTGTAATATGATATAAAGCTAATAGGAACATGTTACCTGGAAAAATTCAAGAAAGATTTGAAAAAAGAGAAAGTTGTTATAATCTAAAAGGGACTGACATTTTAAAAAAAAAACCAGATTCAGAACAAAAATAATGGAACGCACTGTGACGGTTAAGGGAACCAATCTGTGGAACGCACTTCAGAAAGAAGTAAAAGAGATGCAAACAATCGCAGCATTTAAAAGAAATGTAAAAACTACATTACTGAGGAGTTATGCAGTGTTGGACACATGAGATACGAGTATGTGTTCAGCACGGCACAATTCTCTTCTGACAGGACGGAATTGGTCTTGGAATTTTGAAGACAGATAATGAATGAAATTGTAGACGGAATATAAGTGGCTGGATAAAGAAGAGAGGAAAATAAATGAAAATATGAAAACAGGTGTGTGTAACTAGTGTAAAATCAGGTGAAAAAGATGACGGTGTTTGTCAATATTGCGAAAATGTGATGTGATGAAAGAACAGACATTACAAGTTATTCTTCTTTCTGCTCCTTTTTCATTCATTCTCGTATTGTATTATTTTCTTTTATGTGTATTTTTTGTGTTATCTTTAAAATGAAAATAAAATAAAAAAAAAACATGCAGTGATTAAGTCTCATTCTAAAATCAGAAAATACTTAATCAATATGAACAGAAAACAATATAAAAATTCATTTGTTTACATTGATCATCTTTGTGTTTCATTAATCTGAACCGAGACAGGCCTGGACAGGCTTACTTACATTTATTAGATTTTACTGAATCACACACTCAGCTGGAAAGTGTGTGTTCCATTTGATAGAAGTGAGTTTCGTCCAACCATTTTCCCGATCCCCATCCTGTGCTGGTTTCCAGTGTGAAATGTTCTTTCTAAATGGAAACAACATGAATAAAACAGGAGAGTTTAACAAACTTTAAAACAAGCTGAACTTAGCTTCTCAAACTGAGCTCGTCTTGCTAAATCATGTTTGTCATTAAACCATATAAACCACCACTTGACTTGGCAACTCATTTCAGAACCACTAGTTGGCGCTGTTGCTGACTTTTGTAATGAAACCATATGTGCACTGAGAATAATATACGATAAACATTAACAATGAGAGAAGTGATATTCATATGGACAGACCACAAAGTGGCTGTGAACTCTAAACACTACCAGGACCGGGAGAATCTGGACTGGGAGTCCTGACACTCTGGATGAAAACATCGTTGTTATTATTGTTATAACTATTTACCACGGTCGTGTTGCACATGGCCAGCAGCAGTGTTTTCAAAAAATTGCGGGTTTTTTTCCCCCTTTGTTTCTATGGAGAGAGAGTCAGAGCATTTTCAAGAAGTTCCACCTTGGGAGCAGTTTTCAAAAAGTATCTTTTGATTGGCTCCGAGCACCGGTGTCTTGTCAAAGTGTTCGTTTTTTCAGTTGACAGCGTTGTGTAAACGGTGCCTAAAGTGGGAAATGATGTGTTGCTTCTCAGAACAATGAATTTTTTGTATGTCTACATGCTGACTGCGTAGCTTCAATGCTAATGAGAAAAGGTAGGTAGAGTTCGACCGCTGGGCTGGCTGCTGCTTCTGCTTTCAAAATATTTAACAATCCTGTTAAATCTTCCACTCTTATTGAAATAGTTCAACCATCAGTGGACAAACGGTTTCCCGTTCTCCGGGGTCACCATCGAGCTTTCACCCCGCATGCTTCATGTTTAACACCGCGGGACCGAATCATGTTAAACATTAGGACCAGGACTCTTGGCTGGTTTACAACCCAATTGTTTCCCGCCCTGTTGGGCCTGGTTGTTGCTCCGTTTCAACATGCCAATTAGTTCACTTGACAAATGACACCGTATGAACACGCTCTGTGTACCTCCAAACTTGGCCTGGACTCAGGAAAGAAAGCACACTGGGATCCATTAGCGTCCATTAGTACCAACTTCAGTGATGTCTGTGAAAGAGGGAAGTCATTATTCACTGTCACTGACCTCTAACATGAGGGGCGAAGACCGGCGTTAAATTAGTTATGACAGACTCTGCTCAGAGGTCTTCCAGTCCAGCTGCGCCGTAACTGAATTATCCGTACAGTAAAGTCTTTCCTGCTTCACTTTCTAACTTCTGTGCTTTCAAAAACCTCCGCAGCTGACAGCAGGAAGCTTGCGTAATCTTCCAACTGAACCCTATTTGTCTTGTGAAGTCATAGAGAAAAGGGCAGATTAATGCCAGCGCAGGTTTTGATGGGAAAAGAGGGGGATGAAAACTCTCCTTGTCTTCCTCTGTTTGTTCGCTTCTTGTTTACATTCCACAGGGCCAACGCCGCAAAGCCGAGCCCACGGCGTCAAATCTAATCAGTCAGTTTACAACTCGCACAAATAGCTCTTCTTCTATTCTCACACGCTGACACAGATACTTCAGAGCACGGAATCCAGGTCCGTTTCCTCCGCTGTGTCTTGTTTTTTCATCCCTTCCTTGGCTCAGTCCCTGTCTGGGCCGCGGACCAGCATTTCCCCTCGTTGTGCTTGTGAAGTTCGCGTTCGCGCTCCTCATTCTCATTTTCTCTTTTGTTTTGTCTGGTGTAGAACTCAAGCTCCTTCTTTCTCTGCGAATCTCGGAGCTGAAAAGCACGGGCTGTCTGCACAGGAGGGCCGGCGATGGGGAGTCGGGATAACGGCGATCTTTGTTGAGCGCCGCGGCTTTTGGCTGGCAGGACGTGCTCGCTGACACGCCGGTCAAAGAGACACCCCGTGGCACGGTGGGAAGGTGGATCTGAGGGACGGAAAAGAGTCCAGACACTCCGCCTGTGAGTCCCAGAGAACAGCACAAATATCCGACTGTGCCGCCGCGACCCATCCCGGCGGCCATCACGGTTCGGATCAGTGGGTCTCTAAGGACCGACTGCCTGGCCTGCCGCACCGCTCCAGCCCTCAGCCGGGCCGGTGTCCTGCCTTTAAACGTCTGCCGAGTGGGGCAGCAAATCTCATTCATGATCCTTTTCTGGCGTTTTGCTGAAGCAGGCATGTCCGTATCGGGTTCTGCCCCGGTGTTGGTCTTTGTGTTTAAGTTTGGGGATTTAGGATGAGAACGCCTTTTAATGGAAATGTGTTGAAGGTGGATTTTTTTCAGATTCTAGACCCCGTTTCCACAACAACATTCCAGATGAAAATGCATCGTTTTTGCGTCTCTGTGTCAGAAAAGCTTTGCGTTTACACTGCAATGTTTTGAAAGCGATGTAGTTGGCATGCCAGACCAGGAGTTGGCGCCGTTGGTTATGTTTGGAACGAAAAACCCCCAAACACACATGAACAATAACACTGGAGAGTATATGGACTTTTTTAGGGATTAATCAACTATTTCTAGTCTATATATTCTATTCTGTACACTGTTCTATTCACTTCTGTACATTAAGTGGTAGCAGTGAATAACTGAAAATGTTACTGCAATAATTTAAGTGGGACTTCTTCTTTAAAAGAATGCACAAAACTTTTTAATTCCATCATTTGATCTGCCCCCCAAACTTTCCAAATGTTTGACGTTTTTCACAACAGCCTATCTTGAGGATAACTTCAGTTTTCCAAAAGTTGATATACTGATAAACTCGATTGATTCTTAACTTAAAACAAAAAAAAAATCCTGTTATTTTTTGCGTATTGTGAGTGAAAGTGATTTATGGCTTGACGTCGGCCATATGTCAGCCCTCTGTGACGATCTGTGAGCTGCAGGATGTATGCTGCCTTGTGATTAGGCCTGACATGGGAAAGAGTCGAAAACCCGGAGATAATGAAGTCGAGAAGATAAACGGTCTTTCAGTCTGTTCACATGCTGGTTGAACATGCTTGGTTACTTTGATTTGAGAATTTAACTTTACGTGTGGACAATACACCAACTGGAGCTGGGGTAAAACTTTTCTTTTTAAAGTCGCGGTGGAGAAAGTTAAGATAACATGCATGACAATGCATCATGTCAATGAGGTCCTGTGTGTGTGTGTGTGTGTGTGTGTGTGTGTGTGTGTGTGTGTGTGTCTCCAGTTGTCGCCTCTGTCACAAGGCTGTGAATTAGCGCCCGTTTCCTGCATTGTTCTCACTCTCTGGGGTTCATAGGTGGGGGGAGGACCCCGAAGACAAAAAGCAGAGTTGTAGGTAGACCTTGTCTGCAGGGACCACATGGAGCCGGGACCTTCCTGTCCTTCATGGCATTGTCTTTCAGAAAACAAACACACACACACACACACACACATGCAAATACATGCATGATGCCACTTTATAATTCAGCTGGGATTAAAGGCTCATCCTTCACCCTGCAACCACAGGAAAAGAAGTCAGAAGCCTCAGATGAGGAGATCCTTGAGGGGGGTTTTCAGTGTTTCTTGTCTGAGACCAGCAGGGACCATCTGATGGTCTCATGGCCCCTGCATGACAAGCATCAAGTGCCGATCGGCCACCGGAGACCAGACGCATGGCACATGTGGCAAAGAGCTCGATCTGCAGCGCTCGTCTCATTACTGAGTGCCTGGGCATGTCTGACGTTAGCCTGACTCCGAGAGGCCCGTCCAGCGCCAAGGCCGTCAGAGGGAGGCGATAATTGAGACACCTGAGGACCTTTTCCGTCTGATCTATCAGCGAAACGCTCCGGAGAGAGAAAGCAAACACACAAGCAGCGGCTCGGGGCCAGCATTGTTCCGCTCAATAAAGATGATGTGCTTTTCCAATCACTTACCTTCAAATGACCAACAAAAGGGACTGTTTATACTACAAACAGCAGCCAACTCGGCTCAAGCCCTTTGGTAAACACTGAATCCCACCGGCCGAGACAAAGGCGTGAACGATCACTTTCCAAAGATCACACACAAATCCTGTGTTTACTCCAGAGGGTTCATTTAGATTCCATATCGATTTTTGCTGTAATACTTCTGCAAGAAACCAAAATATGAAGAATTATAGATCCGTTTTACCTACACGTGATTTCAAACACTATTAAAAAAAATCATTGTTTACTGTGAACCAAAAAGTGAAAGTTTGATGTGTAAATGAAAGGTTTAGTGCTTTAGATGATCAATACTTATTGGAATTACACATTGAGCGTCTGATCTGTGTGCTTCTCGAGTTTCATGATCTTGCTCAAGATAATTATTGCTTCGTAAAAAGAAAAGAAAATAAACACATCAAAATGGAGTGATTGAACTGTGCAGTGATTTTCTGTATTCTTAGTAATCGAATTTGAATGTAATGAGACTAAACTGCATTGGTTTGTAACATCCTGTTCAAATGCCATTACAGAAAACTGGACATGACAGCAAATGTTTGCACAAACCTTTTCCACAGTCGGACGTTCTACAGAGAAGCTGAGTGTGTCGGACTCATCTTCAGGAAGGAAAAAAGGGTTTTTCTGTCGTCGCTTTGCTAACCCTGTCACCATAAAGACAGATATCTGCGGTGGGTCGGGTCTGGGTTTGCGGCCTGACAGTCGGGCTGATGTCATGTTGTGTCAGGAAGAGCGATGTTTTTATCACAGACTCTGGCTTCGCTCCAGTCCCGCTCCCACCGAGGGAAGGAAGGGGAGTCTGAGAAACTCCAACGCACGGCGGCCGGCCTGTGGTGTTTGTGTGCAATCTAAAAGAAATGACTGTGTTTTCTTACACTCTGCTGCGACCTCTCTGAGTTTCCATCCATCCATCTTCCAGGCCGCTTTCTCCAGGTTCGCGGGACACTTGGAGCAGATCCAAGCTCACTCTGGTGGAGGGCAGCTCACCGGTCAATCAGGGAAAACAGACACACACACACACTCAGGACAAAGTTTTCAGGTAAAAACGGAAAACTTTCGTACAGTTGACAGTCAGTCCAGGATCTCTACTCTCCATTTTTTTTCTTCTCTGCAGCATGTATCTGTAGTTTCATTTCAAAAACATCCAACAGCATCCACTAGTGGCCCAACATGAAAACTACACCATTCTGGTGTAAACGGGCGACATTTTCACAACTCTGCTGTTTAAATGGGAAACTTCTCTGAAATGAAAAGGTAAAAGGAAGAACGATGCGTTTTTACTATAAATGTCCCATAAATGGGTCCTCAAAAGTTTTTTTTTTAGGACTGTTGTTTGTAAAAAAAAAAAAAATCCACCGTTGCAGACGGAACATGCAGACTGCACAGAAAGGCATCAGCTCTCTCTGAATGTCGAGCGCTGACCGCTGTACCACCACGAATTCCTGTTTCTAAGTTAAGCTTTGATACAATTTGTTTTCCTAGCTTTGGGCTTTCCCCTCCTCAACCTTGTGAATCTATTCGGCGGCATTTTCTCATGGCCTCAGATATTACCCCCCAAATAAATAAGCGTCTCTCGTCAGAGAGAGAGACTCTCACAAGCAGAGGCAGAAGCTCGGATTTCTTGGCAGAAAGAAAAAAAAAAAGAAAAGACAACCCTGCCAGCATTTTTTGAAAATCAGGACTCTCCTGATCTGAAGTCGAGCCACGCCTCGACGACTCACGGCGACGCGAAGGAGGGCAAGTGAAAACAGCGTGCGGCGAATGAGCCGAGCGTGAGCCCGACGGAGAGGGAGATTTCTCACGGTGGGTCAGGTGTTTTCCTGCCGCCACCCTGCAAGCCCGTGCACATCTTCTCCTCAGTGCACCCAACACATTTCCCTCATCGCTACACATTCGGGTTTCTGTTACGCAACGCCGGCGTGGCTGAGTGTGCACGCCGTCGCTCTCGGCTCCTGATGTTTCCCACACTGCGTGCGTCTCGGAGACCGAGCCCCTCTTGGCGTGCGTCCATCTGGCAGTCACACCGAGAGAAGGACCAGCATGTGCGTGGGCTTCACAATAAAATAATCTTTGCCCTGAGGTGCAGAAACTCTGCCGCAACTCTCGAACAGTTTCACTTGTCCTGAGGGAAGAGAAAAGAAAAAAAGAAGGATTCTGGTTGAAGACATTAGTAAGTTCTTATTAATGTGTGTGTCAGCTGAAATACTATAGAAACATGATTCAGTACATACACTACACTTGTCAACAGGAACCAAAAGCATTCATGTGCTTTGAAGAGCCTGCAAAAACAAAAAGGACCTTTATGCAGCAAGTTATGATGTGAAACTGGATCTGCCGCAAGAAGTGAGCTATTCTGCATTTTATTTGCAGTTTTTGTTGTTTAGACTTCTGAGAGTCACATCCCGATGGAAAATGTGAAGACTGCAATTTTGAAAACGAGTGAAGAATGTGATCTGATGACCCAAATCTGTGCTTTGGTGTTTTACTATACACACAATAACATCCGAACCCCATCGAACTCGAGGGAATCTGGTAGTATCAAGTTGTTTATTTGCCCTCAACAGAGGGAAATTTAACATTTATTTCACTTCAGAGTCTTTGGGGCTGTGATGTTTGAATAAAACCAATAAACAGCCTTCACGGACTGATTTAAAGTGGCACCAGAATAAAACAAAAGCTACGAATGTAACTACAGTTCTATGAATCCCAGACGACCACCAGAGGGCGGTGCTGAAAGCACTGAAATGTTCCCCGAAGCACACGCGCAGTTCCAGTATGTATACCAACAGCATCACTTGTGACCCCTGTGTGACCCAGGAACAACCATAAGTTCTGGTGTCCAACCCCAGGTTCGATTCCTACGGAATCTTTTTCTTGCGTGATCATGAGGATTCTGAGTGTGAGAGCGCTCTGGCGGTCATCAGGGATTCATAGAACTGTAGTTACATTTGTAACTTTCTTTCTATTTCATCCCTCCTGACCAACAGAGGGCGGTGCTGAAAGCACTGGAATGACGTATGCCAACGTAGTCACGAGGAACCCCGAGCCTCTGCAGAGCCAAGGACCATACCCAATGGATGGGGAGTGGCGGCGTTCATGCTGTACCACCTCGAGAAAAGGTGCCGGTGTCGTCCAGGAAGCAGCTGCACGAATGTCGTCTAGGGTCCTCCCCTCAGGGTGGCCCAAGGTGTGGGCAGCGCTCTGGTGGAGTGGCAGCACACCCCCGATGGTAGAGGGTGGTCCAACAGCTGCTAAAAATGAGAGTGAAAGGTATCCACGATCCAGTGGGAGAAGCATTGCTTGGAGAGAGCAGAGCCACCATCAGGGCCCCCATAACAGCCCAAGCTGGTCGGAAGAACGAACGCCCGTGGCAGCGTGAATATAGCCTCCCAGGGTTCTTTCTAGGTACAAGAGTTCCACCCGGTCTCGAGGGACGCTCGATAGGAAGCTACAACATGTGAGCCTCATAGGCTGAATAAACTGTAGACCTGACAGCAAATGGGAAAAGGGCAAGGTTCGGTCTTAGAGTGGCAACCCTAATATCTGGGTACCACTCCAGGCATGATGGGCTGATAAACAAAGCATGTACATCACTCAAGTATTTGGCCAAGGTAACGGCCACCGGGACGTGGTCTTGCGTGACACCCCTTGTAGCCACAGGCTCACGGAGGAGGCTGACACACGCCATCCAGCACGAAGCGCAGGTCCCATGCTGGGGTCTGTAGCTGATATTGCTGGCACATACACCCTCAGGGTAGATGGAGGGCGACTTCCCCAAGTATCCAGGACTGCAGGGACCGGGCAATGCACCAGGTCCACCTTGTGGATGCCTTGTGGAGGCTGGTGGTTCTCCTCAGGGGAAACCAAGAGGACAGTGGCTCGCTCCCTCTGAAGCAACCCCAAATTGTGCGTGACGCCCCCCTGTGGAGGCACCACTCAGAACTGAGGACTGGAACAAATAAAAATAATAGAGAAAAAAAACACTTTCTATACTTTTTATTTTAATTAGAAATTAAATATTACAATTCAAACTGTACATTTTGTTCATTTCAAAATCATAAGTCACTGCTGAGGAGGGCCATTATTTTAATTTGTATCTATTCTAACTTGTTGACCTGCATTTTTGTAACTAACAACATTACTTGTACGAGTATTAGTGAGAGAATTTGTGTTTTATGTCTGTATCTATTTAGGAAAAAAAAACTGCCACTGTTAATGACTTTTTAATTATCTGTAAAATATCCTTTGAAAAAGATATTTCACAGAGGCGAGTTGTATCAAATGAATGTTCCCAGGGTCAAAAGTAAGTGTAAGGCTGTAAAGCAGCTTCTTCCCTTTCTTTTCTTCTCACAAATGGCACTTTAAATAGCATTTCCATTATAATAAGTAGTTGTAAAATGCAGAGCCTTGGGCTTTTTGACAGATCTTGTGAATTAACGCGCGTCACACTGTGGTGCTGCAGGTTCAGGGCGTCTGCCCCTCATACGGTGCACCAACTCTGAGATTTACCTTCTGGAGTAGAGTTTCAGAAAGTTTATCGAGAGCCTGCGTTACCTTTAAAGTGCCCTATTAAAGTTCATCACTGCTAATTTTGCCTGTGATATAATTAGATGATTGAGCTGAAGGTTGAAGCTGATTGTGATCACTCCGTGCTCTCAGCTATTTATTGCTGTAAAAAGAAATTATACTTCACTCATTAATGACCTGAGTGGATATTGAGAGGTTTTTTTAAAAAGGGGTTTTAGCAGCATTTAAACCAGGTATCACTTTTTTTCTCAACAGTTGTGCCTCAACATTTCATTAAATCTCTTTATGGGGTAAGCAAATGGTCACTTACACTTAGTTCTCAATTCTTCACTTTAACTGTTCGCTAACTTTTAAAGATTTAAAGACGAAATTGATTTTCTGAGAAAGACAAAATGTTTTCTTCCAGGATACTTGTACGATACAGTGGTTGAGGAGACAACAGGACACACTGAAAGTTTTCAGACTTTTTCAGACTAATACAAACAATACATTATTCCACTGTTCTTTTGTAATTTGGTCAGTGAGGACGAAACAACAGAAATCCAGAAAATTGTATATAAATAACAAAGAAACTGGTTTTGCAATTCAAATAGTTTTTATAAATCATCATAAAGTGTCATTTCACTTGTTTTTGTTTATTTGTACTACCATTACAATCTCAGAATGTATCTTTAAAATCAACTTTATGTTCAGAATGTGGTCATTTTCCAGAGTCATTGCTTAGTTTTATGAAAATATCAACAATTTCAAAGCTTACTCTTTGTGAATAAACTTTAAATTAAACTTTAAAGTTTAAATTTCAAGGTCAATATGTTGCTAATAACCAGTCCGAAGATGTGTCAAAATTAAACAGTTTCACTGTATAATCAGTTCTATTCTATTTCATTCATTACAAAGGCTCCCTGAATTCTTTTTTTTTAGTTTTGTGTTTACATTAATATGGTGTCTGTCTTAAATAGGATTATTTTTGGGAGAAGTCTGATTGTCTAGTTGAGTAAAATTGGTCTGATTTCTTCTTGAAGATGTGTGGATTAACTGACATCAAACTGAAATATTGAAGTTTCCACTTGTGATTTTTAAATCACTTGATTCCTTTCTGGGTTGGTGGAGGAGATGAGTGTTTATTCTCCCAGGAGGAGGAGGAAGAGGAGGAGGAGGAGGGACAGCAGGAGGAGGAGGAGGAGGAGGAGGGGGAGGGGGGCAGCCTGCAGTGGGAGGAACTTGCAGACTTTGCTCTTGTGATTTCATTGAGAACTCAGAAGGCACCAAGTGAACATCTATGAATTGAATCCTGCTGAAGACTTCGCTCCCTTCTCCGCTTTCTGCTGGATTTACTCCCTTTTTTCCTCCCTCCTCAGAGAAAGCAGGACGCCACTTGAGGATTTTTTTTATTTGGGACATCTGGAGAACCACCGTGCGGATCTATGCGAACCCGCCGTGGGAGTCAGCCGCGTCTGTGAAGCTGAAGAGGAGGAATGTATCGTTTCTTTGTGAAACTAATATTTCTGATTCCGGCAATCGTCATCTCACAAGGTAAACCTTCTAAAGTGATTTATTTCTCATTCCGGGGAGAAGCGCTGTGCAGAGTGCATGAGGAAAAACTTCAAGACTGTGGAGAATTCAATGAAAATACACCACACTGATTTATTTTTATTGCTTTATTTTTAAACATGTCCGCGTTGGAAGGTGGGAGCGTGTTTGATTTGATTTGTGAAGAAGTTGTTTTGGAGTTTTTTTATTATTATCGTGGGAATAAAGTCGCTACAAGTGGAGCCGGAAAGAGACGCTCACTGCGCTGATGGGTTCCCAAGATTTATCAGAAAATAAGGGAAGAAAACCCAGAAATCACGCTTTGTGCACGAATAAGAGCATTTTATTAGTTCAGCTGTGATTTTTCGACAACTTTCTATACTTGTTTGTAAGTTTCATTGACTTATTTTTTTTTATATATTTCACCTGTTTTTCATTCAGGATTTTTTTTTTTTATTGTGACTTTATTTAAACTAAAGGCTCTTTTTGTAGTGCGCGGTTTGTTCTGGGAGCTGGTTTTAAGTAACACTGGAGATAATGGAAGTCGGTGCGTGTGTTGGGGCAGAGGGACGCCAAAGGGGGGGTGAGGAGGAGGAGGGGGGGGACCTTTGTCTGCCTGTGTGGGAGAGTGTAGTGGGGGGGGGGGGGGGGGGGGGGCTGTTATTCCCGTCTGCCGGTAAACAATGCCCGAGGAGAGTGTTTTATGGCTCGTGCTGGAGTCTGATTTCTTTTGTTCCGCATCTGAGCCCCGCAGCTGCCGCAAGCCGCTGCTGGCTGCGCTCTTCACGCACCGCGCACCACGCGCTCCGGCCGCGCCGGTGTCCGGAACCCCCCCTTTCACCTCCCCACGTGATAGTGTCTATCCCCCAAGGACACTTGTGTAACTAATCAATTAAAAAAAATTATAAAAACAGGACGCGCAAAACGCGTGTGTATTAAAATTTAAGGTTTTATAATATATTTTAAAAAAATCCAATTACTGATTAATTCCCCCCATTTAAACCATCTTAATCCAGATTAATCCCAGCAGCTACTTCATCTGATTTCCCTTTTTTTCAAGGTGCACCACGCACCGCTTTAATGTGTTTTGTGTGTGTTTTCTGCGCTGGACAGGCCTGAAATGCTCCCTGCCCACTGAGTCCTGCCTGAATGGAGGAAGATGTGAAGCAACCTCGAGTGGAAACGGAGAATGCAAGTGAGTCCAGGCCTGCATGCTGATGCTGCAGATGCTGCACGTCGTTTACTGCTTTCTCTCTGTGTGTGCCTGTTGGCATTTGTGTAGTTTTCATAGAATGCTCAGTGTGAGGGTAATTTTGGTACTTGAAAGTACTTTTTTTTTTCTTTTTTTTTTCTGGGGTGGGGGGTTTGGAAGAAAAGGGGCCACATATTCCCCCTTTCATTCCAGTCTTTGAGTGGGCCCTGTGCCCAGCAACCGGAGGCCCTGCAGTTTTTTTCTTGTGGGCCGGTGCTCCTGTAGCCCTCCAGAAACCACACAGCTCAGTGTTCACACACACACACCCCAAAAAAGACTTTTATGAAGTGAAGAAGTAAGAATCCAGCAGGTTGGAGAGGTGAGAGAGAGAGATGTCTGGACAATAACCCTTCCCTCCAGTCCACTCCCACCCCCCCCATCATCCTCCTCCTCCTCATCATCATCATCCTCATCTGCAGCAGCAGCAGCAGCAGCAGCGGTCCTGCTAATGAATGCAGGCCCCGTCGCTGGCAGAGAGAGGACGCGTCCAGCCCTAAATCTTGTTTTTCTGCTCTTTCATGGGCGACAGCTGGGGCTCGCCCGCCGCCCGTCACCCATTGTCTTGCAGTCAGAATAATGCTGTGTGACTAATCTGAGTAGGGCTTCCCATCATGCCGCAGCCACCCCAAACACCACGGCGCACACCAAACCCCCCCCCCCCCCCCCCCCCCGCCCGCCCGCCCCCCCGAAAGGCCCGTCTCCTCCACTCTGAATGGACGCACCCTCTCCCACCACCCCGGGTCCCTCCTCCACCCGGCGCGCCTGTGATCTCCATTTTAGAGCCAGATGGCTGCGAGATGTAATTGGATTGGATGTCGAGAGAGTGAGATTAATTGGAATAAAGTACAGAAATTCGAAGGCAAACAAGTGGGAGCGGACAGAGCGGCAGATTGTGGGCTGTTTGTTTGGAGTGTGGATTGATGTTAATAGATTACGGGGTGAGACACTCGATATGGGAACATATTCTGACTTTCACGCAAACCGGCTGATTTGATCTGATCAATTCTTCTAAAAAAAAAAAAAAAGACAAAATCGAATCAGTTTTGGAATAACGGGAATAACCAGATGTGATTTGGAAGTGTAAGAAAGTGGTTTTGTGATTTCCAGTTGTGTTCCCCCCCCCCCCCCCCCCCCCCCCCAAGGCTCAGAGGTGGCCTGGTTTACCCTCGGGGCATGTGGTCATGGCAGGCGCTTATCTGCTCTGTGGGGACAGGGGGGAGGTGGGGGGGGGGTCTGGGGGCTATTGAAGAGCCTCTGCTTCTAGCCCACGGCCACCAATTCACTAATCTGCACACTCCACACACACACATGCAGCCGGCCGCACGTGTGCGCATACTGGCACACAGAAAGTCCCTGCAGCCCTCCGCCCCCACAAAGCTGCTATTGTGGCCTCCATCTCTGCTCCTTCCAATTAAAGAAAAAAAAAAAAAGAAAGAAAGAAACGATCAGGATGAGAGCATCACTTCACCTCGCTCACCCGCACTCTCTCGCTCTCTCTCCTCTCATTAATCACTCATCCCTGCCGAAGCCAAGCAGCCGTGCGTCCGTCGCGGGGTGCGTGGCGGGATTCGGGGTCGGGGTGAAGCGTCCGCTGCTCCCAGTTCCAGTTTCTGGGTCGTTCCGTGTTCGGGAGGGAAGGCGGCAGGTCACTGAAAGCCGTTTGTGCTGATCTCACGGTGAGGCGTTCAAACGGCGGGTCAAAGGTTTGAACGCCGGTTAAACCCGCCGAAAGCTGCCGGCGAGCCGCGGTTCAGGCAGCGGCGCGTAAACATACGGTGACACAGATTTGAGTGGTAGGATTGATTTAAATCCTCGTTCAGCACAGTTCCCACGAGCGCGAGAGTGAAATCACATGTTGGCATAGAGAACAAGGTTAGGCGGCGGTGATCACATGTCTTCTGGACGTGTTTGTTTGGCTTGTGTTGAGACCAACTGGTGTCCTTGCAGGGAGGATGTTTCCCTCCACTTCCTGGCTGTAAAAATAGCTAGTCTCACTTTAAAATCTTGAAAGACTCTGGGTATCCCTGGCTGGGTTCCACCTGGCTCGGCTCGTGTTTTCCAGTGCTCCTCTCCACCCTTTGATCCCGCTATAAAGCAGGTAGATTACGTCAGTGAAGGTTTGAGACATGTCGAGCTGGAGTGGTTTCCTCTGACAGCTCTGTGCAGCACGGAGACAGATCCCATCGGCTCAAAGTCGTTTTACGTTGATTTGATGAAATCAGACAGTTTCTGTCATTGTTTTCTTGAAAATTTAGCATTTCAGTGGTGCCAACATTACAATATTGCATTTTTATTAACACTTCCTGGACTACTAGCTTGTGTTTGCCACAGCTGGTTGGTTTTGAGTTGAGTGGGTAGACACGGTGATGTGAGACTTCATGGAAACCACAACAAGCCGCCGAGATGGGGAAGCGCTCGGCTGCGATTGGCTGAGGCGGGAGGTTATCTGAAGGTCCGTTCCTTCCTGTTTCCCATGGCACTTGCAGTTGTCTTGTTGCGCAGGCAGCGTCGCGCGAGTCAAATTTAGTTCCCCGTTTGCGGGACGGCAGCGAGGGCGCAGAGGGGTCGGGAGGTCGCCGCTCTCCTCGCCCGACTGACCGACCGACTTTGCTGAAATAGACGCCGTTTCGCTCTGAGGTGACTGTTAATTATAAACTCCCGAAAACATCTCGAATGTCTCCCCACGTGTTTGGAATACTGCAGGATGTGCGCCAGAAATAGAGAATTGACTGAAAGCGTGGAGCGGCGGCTGCGTCCGGACCTTTCCGACCTTGCACGGAGCTGTCTGGTATTGCGTATTGCTGATAAAATGTCTCGCCCATAAAGGCCGTCTCGAGCGAGCCCAGCGCCACTAAAAAGATGTTACACTCTCCCTCAAGGAATGCCGCTCTTCATTTGTCCTCCTATAGGATTACCGGCCAGGTCCCTGTGAAGCCGCTGCTCCGTGCGGGCTTAAGCCAATCAGGGGCGGACGGGGTGCATGACGGGGTTAAGTGTGCCTGCTGGTGTCGGGCTTTTTATTGGGGTTTACGGTCGCCACTCCCCTGGATGGGCCCATTCCCGAGATGCCAAGACCCCCTCACTGTAAAAAAAAAAAAAAAAAAAAGAAAATGAGCAAAGTGGATGATGTGTTCAGGTTCCTTTTGCCGTTGGTTTAAGCCTCTCAGGTGTAAAGAAAGGCTTGGTCACACATACTTTCCCGAGGCCTCGGAGTGTCTGGAGAGGCTCACGGAAGACTAATCAAACGTTTGCTGTCACAGCGGACAGATAAGGGCCTATTTTCCTCAAGTGGGTGCTGAAAGTTCACATCTACTGCACAAGCTGTCAAGTTTCGAAACGACACCTCTTCTATTCTGGTACTGGCCTCCGCCGCGCCGGAAAGACGGAGGAATCAACCAGTATGGAGAGTTTTCCGAGACGCCGTCACGGATCGAAGGTTATCCCCAGAGCCGCTTCTCCCGCTGGGGCGATTATATCACCTTGATTTCTATCGCCATTTAATGAATCGGCCACCAGTAAATCAAAGTCTGTGACGAGAACACTGTTTGTTAACTCCTGCTTCGTGCCTGAAATCGATCTATCGCTGTCATTATTCAGGCAGGTGTTTAGTTCTCGTCCCACTAAATGACTTCCATAAATCTTCCAGCTTCACTGAGAAAGTGAGACGTAAAAATAGCTTCATCGCTGAGAAAATGATCCACGGAGAAACTGTTTCATACAGTTATCAAAACCATGACGTCTTGGTTCGGACTCACGTCTCATTAAACTCTTATGATAACAGATTCTAGCAAAGTGCACAGAAATCATCAGGAACGTCCCTCATCTCCTCTGTTTCAGCCTCATTGTTCTGTTGCTGGTCTCAGTGACAGATGCGGACCCCCGGGGTCAGATCCCGGCTAATGATCCCACATCCGAGGGAACCTCAGCAAAAACGACGGAGCGAGAAACAGATAGCGAAAGTGAGAAAACGGGGGTTGTGAAAGCCGGACGGAGAGAGTGAAGTAACAGAAGTCATTTTGAAATGTTCCGTCTTTCGTCGTTTCACAACTCGGACTTCCACAGCGGTGGCATCTCCGGCTCACGGCTGGAGGATAAAGTCACCCCCAGAGTGACAGATGGTAGATCAGGCCCGGCAGAGAGGGGAGAGAAGGCAAAGAGGCCATCCCACAGTCACAAAAGTGTTGGGGGTCAGAGGTCGGGGAAGCATCTGCTCCGGCCTGAGGGGACATTGCATCGCCGGGAGAGACCTGTTGCCGTGGTGCGTGCTGCCTGTGGGTGGATCTTTATCTCCGACTGTTCTGACTTCAGGACAAAGAGGATCCATTACAGTTAGTGAGCACAGGGTGACACACTTACACACACACACACACACACACACACACACACACACACCGTTAACAACGCGCCTAATCCATTATCCCTGGTGAGATCTTCGTTCCAAATCCCCCCCCCTCAGAATTATTCAGCATTTTCACGGAAACCCGGAGTAAAGAAGACTTCAAAGCCCAACTGAAATGCTTTCACAGTCTCCCACCAATTACGACTGTCTGCCGTGGCCGTGGGGGCGCACGGCGCTGTTAAAGCCCCCCGAACGCTCTCACCTCACTGAGTCAACACTGGAGGTTTCAGCAGGCTCCTGCGACATAAGGGAACGCTGTAAAAAGCAAACGGCTGGGAGCCATAAAAAGCCCCCCCCCTCGGGAGGAAAAACAAGAGAAAAAGACGAGTCGTGAAACCCGAGCGCGAGCAGAAACAGAGGTACCGGGAGAAAAGCGAAAGAAGAATCAGTGCTGTGAGAAAGAGGAAATTCAAAGAGAAAAAAAAGGGAAACAGGTAAGTAAGAGAGGAATTAAGAGAGAGCGGTGCAGTATGAGGTGGGGGGTGCCGAGGAGACAGAAGTTGCAACAGCTGACTTCACATGGGTTCTTTATGTCCCCAGAGGAGAGGTTGGCTTGTCAGCACCCCCATCTGAGAAAGGGGACAGGGGGAGGAAGAGGAGGAGGAGGAGGAGGAGGAGGAGGAGGAGCCCTGTCCAACAGCTGCCTTCATTAACATGCGCACCTGCTCCCTGTGGAGATACTCGGAGGCCAACAGATGCCCTCCCTCGCTCAGGAACACTCAAACAACACTCGCGTGCACAACTACACACTGCCACACAAGCCCCGATTCAAACATAAACACTTTTTTCCCCCTGCTTTAAATGCTCTTTCACGTGACAGATGGGACTTTACACTTATGGCCATTTAATGTGCATGCTAAATTATTAGCTGTTTGTAAACAGGAATCCAAAATTAAAAAAAAAAAAAGGGTGAAGTTTTTGCACAATCTTTGGTTCTTGGTGAAATCTGAGGGGCAATCCTCGTCTAACTTCCACGTTAAGTGTTTGGTGATTGGTTCGGTGGGAGGTGTGTGACTGTTGCGGCCGCAGTCCTCGGTCTGGGCGGCGGGGAAGCGGGGCTTAGGGCCTGAAAGCGGCGCTCGGTGTGGGACATCCACAGGCGGCGCGGTCCCCTTGATCTCTCCGGTCATCCAGGATGAATGTGGACAGCGCGGGGGCCAAAGGTAGATGGGAACCGGCTCTTTCGGCCAGACTGTTTCGTGGCATCTGTTGTCCCGGCGGAATGTGTTTTCAAGGTTCTGAGGGAGTCTAATCCAGAGAGACACACTAGAACAACATGCCGCCCCCGTCCTGCTGCAGTGGGACTTTGCTCGGCGGGAAACTTTCAGGTCCCCTTCCACTCCTCCCCCCTCTGCCCCCTCTCCCATTATCCAGCCTTTGTTTCCATGATCGTTCCCATGTTTTTCTAAACCGGCCGCTCGCCGTCCTTGCTGTCTGTTCCCAGGTGTCCCAGCGACTACGTGGGCAACCGATGCCAGTACCCGAGCCCGTGCAGCCCCTCGCCCTGCCGCAACGGCGGCGAGTGTCGGGCCATCTCCCACGGAAACACCTTCGATTTCCGCTGCGTGTGCCGCCTGGGTTTCACCGACCGGCTGTGCCTGACCCCCACCAACCACGCCTGCATGAGCTCCCCCTGCCGAAACGGGGGCACGTGTGATCTGATTACCCTCTCCTCCTACCGATGCCACTGCCCGCCCGGGTGGTCAGGTACGCCGCCGAGACTCAAACAAAGTAGTGAATCAACAGTATATACCTGTACATGCAACAGATTCACATTTTTATTCTGTAAAATGATTACAAGAATAAAAAAAACTGTTGCGTTTCAGAATAACTGAACTTATTTTCTATTTATTCTAAGATTTAACATCACAGACTGAAACAGTCGTTCTCAATTGTTGTGCATGATTTTGAAGTTTGAAATTCAAGCGATAATTAAACATTTATGCCTTATTGGTGATTGTTAAAATCTGCCAGAAAGAAATCTTAGTCCAGGGTTGACAAAGGTATGGTCCGCGGGCCCAAACTGACCCACAAGAGACTCCGATCCAGTCTGGAAAACCGCCAAACAAATGGTTAAAACTTACAAGAAAGCGTTGGATTTTCTAAGAGAAGCAAATCCAAGCGGAGATATCGGTGATGCTGCCATGAAAGATCGCTATTAGCCTTAACCTCAGAACCGTGCTGTCAGTTTGTAAAGCAATGCAAACAAAGCAAAAAGGCTGCAATTAGGCATATTTTTTAGACATTTCACTGAATTTTCATAATTAAAATTTACTTTATGTTGAGATAACAGTCATATTTCACTCCTAATTGTTCAGATTTTCCAAAATATATATAATTTGAAGGTTATTATGTTGCTATGTAATGGGCGTGTCCCACTCAAGACAAAATTCAGCTGTATGTAAAATTAGTTTGACCCCCCCGTGCTAATAAATAGTTTATGTAGTATCCTGAAAGTTTCCATACAGACTGTAACCAAAACGTTTCCATCACTCAAGTGTTAATTTCCAGGCGAACCACAGGAATTCATTCACGTTTCACTGTCTTGTCTCGAAAGGCAAGTCCTGCCAGATCGCCAACCCGTGCGCCTCAAACCCGTGCGCCAACGGCGGCCAGTGCTCAGCCTTCGACTCCACCTACATCTGCACCTGCCCGCCCGCCTTCCACGGCCAGACCTGCAAGCAGGACGTGAACGAGTGCGCCCAGATGCCCTCGCCGTGCCTGAACGGCGGCGTGTGCGTGAACGAGGTGGGCTCGTTCCACTGCCGCTGCCCCCAGGAGTACACCGGGCCGCGCTGCGAGACGCTCTACATGCCGTGCAGCCCGTCGCCGTGCCAGAACGGAGGCACCTGCGTCCAGAAGGGGGAGACCACCTACGACTGCAGCTGCCTTCTGGGTAAATAAAAAATCTAGATGGAATTCACACTTGAATTAGGAGAATAATGGCAATTAACTTTCTTTATGTTGACATATGTAGTTGCATATGCTTAGTGGAAAACACACACACACACACACACACACTTTTGTTTTCTATTACATCAGTTGACCCAAAAAGCGGTCTGGTGTGTTGTTGTTGTAGTGGAATCTGATTGGGCGGATCTGATTGCCCCCCCCCCCCCCCCCCCCCCCCCCGGTCTGCCAGCCTGTACTGGCAGGATGCAGTCAAACAGACGTTTCCTTCTGATAATCAGCGGCGAGCCCACACAACGCCCGACACACACACACACACACACACACACAATGTGCACAAACATATGGATATACTGTACACGCCCTGCGCATGAGGTCACACACTCACAAAAATACCCTGTTTTCCAGATGAATGCAGTTATCTGCCGCCTCTTTTGAGCTGGTTTACAGCTGAGAGTCAGGTTTTCCCACTCAGAACTCTCAAAGAAAGTTTTGTAAAACATTCATATTTAAATTTTCAGCTGTTTTTTTTTTTTTTTTTATCGGTCCTGTTGTTTGCTCATGTCCAGCAGATTGTTCCAGTGTGGAGATAATGGAGGGAGAGTGTGTTAAAGTTTAATTCATGCTGCGAGTCTCCCGCCGGCGGCTGCGCTGGAATGCGTTTAGATAGCGGAGCTGCTCGATCACCTGCAGAGCGCCGGGCCGTTTGTTAATCAAACCACCGAGGCCGTAAAACACCCACTCCGGCCTTTGATGTGTGACACGGACGCAAGCTGCACCGTCTTCTCCAGGCCGTTAAAGCAATCCGCCACGAGGACGGGCAGAGCTTATCTTTCATTTTAGACGATAAGGAATAGGTCTGATGATTAACTTTTAATGCGACGGACGCTCGCGCTCCGCTCTGACGCCCGTCTCCTCTCAGGATTCACAGGCCAGCAGTGCGAGCACAACATCGACGACTGTCCAGGTCACAACTGCCAGAACGGCGGCGTGTGTTGTGGACGGGGTGAACACCTACAACTGCCAGTGCCCGCCTCACTACACAGGTGACCTTTCACTTATCGATCTCTCACCTGCGAGAATAAACGCCGGGTTATCTGAAGCGTGCCGACATCTCGCCCTCTTCGGACCACCCTCAGGCCAGTACTGCACGGAGAACGTGGACGAGTGCGAGCTGATGCCCAACGCCTGCCAGAACGGCGGCACCTGCCACGACACGCACGGCAGCTACCACTGCGTCTGCGTCAACGGCTGGACGGGCGACGACTGCAGCGAGAACATCGACGACTGCGCCAGCGCCGCCTGCTACCACGGCGCCACCTGCCACGACCGCGTGGCCTCCTTCTTCTGCGAGTGCCCTCACGGCCGCACGGGTACGCCGCCGCCGCCGCCGACGAGCCGCCGCCGCCGACGAGCCGCCGGCGCCGCCGAGCCGCCGCCGCGCGGGCGGGCCGAGGTTCCGGCGGTGGACGCTCAGTGTGCGTTTGTGCTGCGCGCAGGTCTGCTGTGCCACCTGGACGACGCCTGCATCAGCAACCCCTGCCAGAAGGGCTCCAACTGCGACACCAACCCCGTCAACGGAAGGCCATCTGCACGTGTCCGCCAGGTTACGCCGGCTCGGCCTGCAACTTGGACATAGACGAGTGCTCCCTCGGTACGTCGGCCGATTCCTCCCTCTGGTTCTAGAGTCAGCGTTTAACTGTTAACCGGTTAAGATGAGGCTAATGTTATCATCAATGATTCAGGCGCCAACCCCTGTGAGCACGGCGGCCGCTGCCTCAACACCAAAGGCTCCTTCCAGTGTAAGTGTCTCCAGGGATATGAGGGGCCTCGCTGCGAGATGGACGTCAACGAGTGCATGTCCAATCCCTGCCACAACGACGCCACCTGTCTGGACCAGATCGGAGGCTTCCACTGCATCTGCATGCCAGGTCAGGAGGACACGGAAAACTTTTAAATCCACAGGGTGGTGCAGTGGTTAGCATTCACACCTCACAGCGAGAAGGTCTGGGTTTGAATCCCGCCTGGATCTTTCTGTCTGGAGTTTGCATGTTCTTCCCCATGTACTCCAGTTTATTTCTTCACACAGAAACAAGCATGTGAGGTTAATTAGTGACCCCCAAATCACCCCTAAGTGTGATTTAAAGTGTGTGTTTGTCCTATGATGGACTGGGGGTGTATCCTGTGCTCCAGCACCCCCGCCCCCCTAAATAAAACAGCATAAAAAAAAAATGTGAAAATAATCATTTGCACAACAATTTGCAAAAATATTGAATGAATGGTTATTATATGCTGAATGCAATGAAAAGGAAAAAAAAAATTGAAATCTTAAGATGTTTATACTTCCAACACAAAAAAAGGAAAAACGAGCAGATCGTACGTGACTTTACACTGAAACATTTCATTACAAACTGCTGGAGTAATTTGACCGCTGGCTGTTTTGTCTGTGGCTGCAGGCTATGAGGGTGTGTTCTGTCATATCAACACGGACGAGTGTGCCAGCCAGCCGTGTCTCAACAACGGCAAGTGCGTGGACAAGATCAACTCCTCCACTGCGAGTGCCCGAAAGGTGAGAAAAGATCCCAATAATGGAGGAACTGGAGTGAGAGAAATCAGTTCGGGGATTGTTTGGGTCACATTTAACCCCTTTTTTGGTGAGACAATGGAGGCAGCAAGGAGGCTATAAAGGAGTGGATCATTAACCTGTCTGTCAATGAGTGCTTCTCTCATGGTTCACAGGCTGGATGTAAATGATTTACGTCTTCTAATAGTCCCGCTGAAGGCCGAGCGGGCACAGAGCGGGCCAGGCCCGTAGAGCATTTGCATATTTGGCGGGCATGAGAATTTGTGTTAGAGCTTAGCGCCAAATTTTGGGGGGGCTGGGATTGGTTTATGGCTGGTGAGCCGGAGGCCATTGTGTTGCGGTTTGAAAGAAAGATTTCGCTGCACAGTAAGAGCCGGGAGAGGAGGGGTGGGGGGAGTTGAGTGGTTTGAAAGGACCTTCAGCATGCAAGTTAGTTTTTATGTTCTCTGCTTTCATATGTTCACAAAATGCATGGATGTGAAACATTTGAAATGATGCATTTCTCATATAAATGTTTAATTGTGTGGTTTTGACCATTTTCCTGCAGGTTTCTCTGGGAGTCTGTGCCAGGTGGATATAGACGAATGTGCCAGTACTCCCTGCAAGAACGGAGCTAAATGCACCGACGGACCCAACAAGTACACGTGTGAATGTGCCGAAGGTAAACCGAGCGACGGCCTCCAGCTGCCTGCGCTGCTCTCCGGCTCGCTGCAGCCGCTGATTCTGTTTTATCCCCTCTTCCAGGCTACACCGGGCAGCACTGCGAGACCGACATCAACGAGTGCTACTCGGACCCCTGCCACTACGGCACCTGCAAGGACGGCCTGGCCTCCTTCACCTGCTACTGCCGGCCCGGCTACACCGGCCGCCTGTGCGAGACCAACATCAACGAGTGCCTGAGCCAGCCCTGCAAAAACGGCGGCACCTGCCAGGACAGGGAGAACACCTACATCTGCGCCTGCCCGAAAGGCACTGCCGGTCAGTGATCCACCCATCCTGACTGCTGCAGCTCGGATGCAACTCCAGTCTTCACCCGGAATACGAATAATACGCCTTCGCTTTGGTTTCCATCTCCAGGTTTCAATTGCGAGGTGAACCTGGACGACTGCAAGAGCAAGCCCTGCGACTACGGACGCTGCATCGACAAGATCAATGGCTACGAGTGCGCATGTGAACCCGGCTACACAGGTGAGCGCCGGGCGGAGTGTACAGGTGCTGGAGGCGGGGTCCCCCGGGCTTTGGGGAGGGACAGGTAGGACAGGTGGCTGGCGGGTCCGCTCCTGCCAGACAATGGTGTCAGATTGCTTGTGTGTGTGTGTGTGTGTGTGTGTGTGTGTGTGTGTGGGGGTGGCGGTGGTATAGAAAGGAAACGGCCCCCAACCTGATACATGCGCACACACACACACACACACACTCATGCGCACACAAAGCACTAACTTTGTTTTGTGTTTGAAAAGAGTGTGACGCTGAGCCGGGAAAGACTCCGTAAAGCGATACTTTGTAAAGGCTGTAATCACATATCTCATGTTTATCAGAGTGTAACTCCGGGACAAATCCCACTGATGACTCCGATTAAAGGTGTTTTGATTTTAGTGGCTTTGCTGGCGATTGACCCCCCCGACGGCTGCAAAGCACTTAAATACACAAACTGTAGTGACAGAGTCCTTATCTCAACAAGTGGACAGCTCCGGCCTTCCTCCATTCCAGGCCCAACTGAGCCGGTTCTGACCGGTAACGGCCGTGTGATTATGCTAAAAGGAGGGCAGAGGAGGGAGGGACGTGTGTGTGTGTGTGTGTCTGCGTGCGTGTGTGTGTGTGTAGGCTGCTGTGCACCCTCCTCCTCCTCCTCCTCACTTCCCCTCCTCCATCTTTTTGTGCTGACGGGGTGATGCTGGAGGGCCGGCGGGACCCGAGACGCCGGGGGACAGAGGACCATTGTGGCTGCAGATCAGGCAGTTGGGCCCTCCCCTCCTGATTGATGAAGAGCGAGGAGGAGGGGCCGGGGAGCCAGATCAGAGGGGGGTTTAATTGTTACCCGGCCGTGTGTGAAATGGGTCTGGCCTTCTGTCCCTGTAAACAGCCCTGGGTGAGGCTGGTTCTCCCTCTGATGGGGGGGGTGTGGTGTGTGTGTGTGTGTTGTGTGTGGTGTGGTGTGTGTGTGTGTGTGTGTATGTGAATAGGAGAGTGGCTGCTGCTGCCCTCCCCCCTCTCCCTCTGTGCCACACCTCCCTCTCTCTATCCAGCTGAAACTCTCCTGCCGATTCAACAGGACCGCCCCCCCCCCCATTCAATCAATGCGGGAGGAGTAAAGGGACCACCGGGGCCTCCGGGGGCCACCGGGGCCACCGGGGCCACCGGGGGCCCCGGGGGGCCACCGGGGGCCACGGGCCAGGCACACACTGAAGCCAGCCACAGCTTGTGCTGCTTGAATGTTCACAGAGTTGTTATCTGGCTTTTTTTGGAACTGAGCAGCTTATAAAGGACTTAAAAATACCAGAGCAGAGAGCAGGGGTGGGGCCAGCTGTTGGAGCTGAGATTCTTATACAAAGTTATTCTCCCTTCGGACCCCGTTTGTTTTAGCTCTAGTTGTTGTTTGGAGTCTGTTTAGATATTGATTTTATCTTCCTTCTGTGGGGAATTGTGAATAGTTTTAACAATAATGTGAGGCCGCCTGTTATGAGAAACTGATTCAAGCTAAATTGCTGGTGCAAAAACACATTTATTCAGTTTAGAAAACAGGGTGTGATTTCAGCAGCGCGGCATTGTTTTTTGTGTGGCAGGCTGAAGAGACTCCAATTAGCCTCCGTCGTGGAAAACTTTCGCCTCACAGGTCCATAAACTCTTGTCTTGCAGGAGCGATGTGGCAACATCACATCGACGACTGCGCATCAATCCCTGCCACAAAGGCGAGGCACGTGCGTCGACGGCATCAACAGCTTCACCTGTCTGTGCCCGGACGGCTACAACGACGCCACCTGCCTGTCGCAGGTGGACGAGTGCAGCAGCAACCCCTGCATCCACGGCCGGTGCCAGGACCTCATCAACGGGTGAGGAGACCAGACACTGAAGTCTGGCTCTGTTTAACATGACGGTGCAGCATAAGTGCAACGCTGACTTCTTGTTTCCTGCCTCCCAAAAGGTACAAGTGCACCTGCGACTCTGGCTGGAGCGGCCAGAACTGCGACATCAACAACAACGAGTGTGAATCCAACCCCTGCATGAACGGCGGCACCTGCAAGGACATGACCCAGCGGCTACCACTGCACCTGCCGGGCCGGCTTCACCGGTGGGTCTCGGCCCTGCTTGTGTTTTTTTTTTTTCACCCCTGCTCTCAGAGATTGGGTGTGTGTGTCGTCCCGGTTGCTATCTAACCGAAGCGTGTTTCCCTAATCTGCTGCTGCTGCAGGGCCGAACTGCCAGACTACATCAACGAGTGCGCCCTCCAACCCCTGCCTCAACCAGGGCACCTGCATCGACGACGTGGCCGGATACAAGTGCAAACTGCTTGTTGCCTTACACTGGTATGACTTATAACCCGCCACTTGCGATGACTGAAATACTACCTGTATGGTTTCTCTTCTCCGCTGCTGTCTCAGCTGTTTGCTCAGGTTTTGAAAAGATAATCTCCCAGTTTCCTGCGCTGAAGCTTTATCCTGCCACATCCTGTGTTGTTTTAGAAAACACCGCCCAGCAGCCAAGAGCAGAGATGCCTGTTTTTGGAATCTCTGCTCTGGAAAAGATCTGTGTGTCTCTGCTTTGAAGGAGAAAAACAGTGGCGGTGTGTGTTTTGGAAAAGCAGGCCTCGGTGGCTAGTGTAAGCCGGAGAACGAGACGCTGCTCCGAGCGCCATTCCCACTTCCGCCGGGGTCCTGCTTCCTGGCTGTGATCACACAACAGCAGGAAAACAGGAAGGCCCTCCCTCTTTGGCTACGTTGTCATGGAAATGGACGAGGAAGTGGAATAGAAACTGGGATTTGTAAACTAATGTCACTTTAACAATAGACTTAATTGAAGCTGTTTGCAATCACACTGAAATACGGAAGAACAAATTCCCTTTTAAGGTCCAACTGAATTCTTTCTTCTTTCTGCTTCTAGGTGACAACTGTGAGACCCTGCTGGCCCCCTGCAGCCCCAGCCCTGCAAGAACGGTGGGATTTGTAAGGAGTCTGAGGACTACCAGAGCTTCTCCTGCATCTGTCCCGAAGGATGGCAAGGTGCGCATCTGTTAATCTACTTCTCTGCCAAATCGTTTCTACCCACTTCAACATATCTGATGCATTTTTCTTTAATTTTCTTCAAGGCCAAACGTGTGAGATCGACATCAATGAGTGTGTGAAGAGCCCGTGCCGCAACGGTGCCGTCTGCCTCAACACGATGGGGGGCTACCAGTGCAAGTGCCTGCCGGGTTACACCGGTCAGAAGTGCGAGACGGACATCGACGACTGCAAACCAAGTATGATGCACCTGCGCCGCGGCTCCGGTTCCCGTCTGCGCTTTGACTGATGGCGGGGGTTTTGAATCTGACCTCCTGGTTTTCTGTGGTTCAGATCCCTGCAGCAACGGCGGTCTGTGCCGCGACGGCGTCAACAGCTTCACCTGCACCTGCCTGCCCGGTTTCCGCGGCGGCAGATGCGAGCAGGACATCAACGAGTGCGAGAGCAACCCCTGCAGGAACGGGGCCAACTGCACCGACTGTGTCAACAGCTACACCTGCACCTGCCGCCCGGGTTCAGCGGATCAACTGTGAGATCAACACCAACGACTGCACCGACAGGTACCTCGCCACAACCGAAAACCTCACCCGTTCAAATGTAGTCTGTTTAAACTGAGAATGTGGGTTTGATTTCAATTATGTCATCATGAAATTTGATTTTCTGTTGTGTAATTGCTTGAAAAAGCCTCTGTATGCCCTAATCAGCTCTCAATTTGACTGGTGATGTTGAAATTCAAGCTGTAGAATTGTTTTTTTAATTTTTTTCCTATTTGTTTGGTAGTTTGGAGCCTGTGTGGCCTGGTTTTGCTCCTCGGGCCTTATGCTTGACACCTCCTGGGTTTTGTTTTTGGTAGACGATAGAAGACAAATCTCTTCAACGCTCTCGTTCTTCCGCAGCTCTTGCTTCAATGGCGGCACATGCGTGGATGGAATCAACTCCTTCACCTGCCTGTGTCTGCCCGGCTTCACCGGCAGCTACTGCCAGTACGACATCAACGAGTGCGGACTCCAAGCCGTGCCTCAACGGGGGCACCTTTCTGGACAGCTATGGGACGTACAAGTGCACCTGCCCTCATGGCTACACGGGAGTTAACTGTCAGGTGGGCAGAGTTACTGTCGTTGCTCTTCAGTAGAAAATCCGTTTTGACGTTTTAGTAATTGTTTTTTTTTGCTCTTTTGTTCACTTTTTAGAATCTCGTCCGCTGGTGTGACTCTTCCCCCCTGCAAGAACGGAGGTTCGTGCTGGCAGCAGGGGGCCAGATACCTCTTACACTTGTCAGTGCCAGACCGGATGGACGGGCCTCTATTGTGACATCCCCAGCGCTCTTTGTGAGGTTGCAGCCAAACAGCAAGGTATGGGGGAAAAAAAAAAAAAAAAAAGCCTATCGTCATTTCCGAATTTCAGTGTGGGCTGTGATTTGTGCATCGTCTAATGTCTTCCTCTTTCTCTTACTGCAGGTGTTGAAGTGGCTCACTTGTGCAGGAACTCGGGCCAGTGTCTGGATGCTGGAAACACACATTACTGCCGCTGCCAGGCCGGCTACACCGGGAGTTACTGCCAGGAGCAGGTGGACGAGTGTTCGCCCAACCCTGCCAGAACGGAGCCAGCTGCACCGATTATCTTGGGGGTTACAGCTGTGAGGTAGGAGGAAAATGAAGAAATCATTTAGTTTGCTGTAAAATTGACTGTAGTACATCCAATGCTGACATGAATTCGTTCCTTCACCAGTGTCTCCCTGGTTACCACGGCGGAACTGCTCCAAAGAGATCAATGAATGTCAGTCGCAGCCCTGCCAGAAGGGGGGACCTGCATCGACCTCATCAACACGTACAAATGCTCCTGTCCAAGAGGAACACAGGGTATCAGCATATTTACATCACACATCGGCCCAAGCACACGCTCAATCAAAAAGAAGCCGCTCTCTAATCCAAGGTTTCCGTCTTCTTCAGGTGTCCACTGTGAGATCAACCTGGACGGACTGCAACCCGTTCCAGCGACCCCCTGACCAACGAGCCCAAGTGCTTCAACAACGGCAGTGTGTGGATCGCATCGGAGGCTACCAGTGCGTGTGCCCGCCGGCTACGTGGGGCGAGCGCTGCGAAGGCGACGTCAACGAGTGTCTGTCGGACCCCTGTGACCCCAGAGGCCCTACAACGCATCCAGCTCAACAACACTACCGCTGCGAGTGCCGTACCGGATACACAGGTACCGGCGTGCGACCGGCGTTCACTAGATTGCCATCGTGCGAACGTTTGAAGAGGTTTCTCCACGCGCGTCCGTCTCCTGATGTGCAGGTCCGCGTTGTGACAAAGTGTTTGACGGCTGCAAAGGAAGACCCTGCAGAAACGGAGGACCTGCGCCGTCGCCAGTAACACGCCTCACGGCTTCATCTGCAAATGCCCTCCAGTGAGTACAGCTGTAACGCTGCTGGTCAACAGGCTGGCGAAGAGCAGTGGACAACGCAGTAGTCATGAACTCTGGTTCTGTCCCTTCAGGGCTTCACTGGCTCTTCCTGCGAGTACGATTCTCGCTCCTGTGGGAATCTGAATTGCAGGAATGGCGGGGACGTGCGTGTCCGGCCACCTCGGCCCACGCTGCCTCTGTCCCTCCACCTTCACCGGGCCCGAGTGCCAGACGCCCACCGACAGCCTCTCATCTCCAACCCTTGTTACAATGGCGGCACGTGCCAGATCACTCCCGACGCGCCGTTCTTCCACTGCAGCTGCCCCAGCAACTTCAACGGCCTGCTGTGCCACATCCTGGACTACTCCTTTGTGGGCGGGCTGGGCCGGGATATCACCCCGCCTCCGGAAGTGGAGGTGAGCTGCGAGATTCCTCAGTGTGACGAGTGGGCGGGGAACCACATCTGCGACTCGCTGTGTAACAACCACGCCTGCGGCTGGGACGGGGAGACTGCTCGCTCAACTTCGACGACCCGTGGCAAAACTGCTCAGCGGCCCTGCAGTGCTGGCGCTACTTCAACGACGGGAAGTGCGACGGCCAGTGTAACAGCCCTGGCTGTCTGTATGATGGATTTGATTGCCAGGGACAGGAAGGACAATGCAAGTAAGTCTAAATGAAGAAAAACACTGTGTAATTTAGCTTGAATTTCTGTTTCTACGTCAGAATTTTGACCAAATGTTATTTTTCCAGCCCTCTCTATGACCAGTATTGTAAAGACCACTACGCTGATGGCCACTGCGACCAGGGCTGCAACAATGCTGAATGTGAATGGGACGGCCTGGACTGTGCCAACAACATGCCGGAGAAACTCGCCGACGGACATTTAGTTCTGGTCGTTCATATTCCGCGGAAGTGCTTAAAAACCGCTCGTCGTCCTTCCTGAGGAGCTCAGCAGCGTCCTCCACACTAATGTGGTCTTTCGCCGCGACGCCAAAGGGGAACCCATGATCTTCCCTTACTATGGCAACGAGCAAGACCTGGTGAAGCACAGCGTGCTGAAGCGCTCTGCGGACGGCTGGCCCGAATGGGCCTCCGTGCCGTCCAGTGTTCTGGACCAAGTGAAAGAAAGCGTCTCCTCGATAGTGACCTCACGGAAACGTAGAGAACTGGATCCTTTACAAGTCAAAGGGTAGGCATCACAAAGAGAGAGCAGTTTAACCTCTGGATAAAAGTGCGTCTTATCGATGCTTGATTTCTGTTGCAGCTCTGTGGTGTACCTGGAGATTGACAACCGCCAGTGCTACCAGCAGTCCACCGAATGCTTCCAGAGTGCTACGATGTGGCTGCCTTCCTCGGAGCGCTGGCTACCAGTGGGAATCTCAACGTCCCCTATATTGAAGCTGTCACAAGTATGCTACTCACAATCATCGTCTTTCTTGTACTTATGCATGCTGCAAATCCTGAAATCCAAAGTGGTATCTGACCATTCTGAAACATTGTTCCAGGTGTGAGACCTACGCCCAACAACTCGGGCCTCTACCCCATGTATGTTTTTTCCTGGGCCTGGCAGCGCTCGGTTTTGTCTCGCCTCGTTCTGGTGTCCCGCAAGCGGCGACGAGAACACGGCCAGCTCTGGTTCCCAGAGGGGTTCAAAGTATCGGAGCCCAGCAAAAAGAAGCGCAGGGAGCCACTCGGAGAGGATTCGGTCGGACTCCAGTAAGTAGAAAGAGAGATATTAAAGAAGCTGTGTTTTATCTTAAGGCCAACGTCAGGTCAGTGTCTAATCTTTCTCTTTTCATCAGGCCAATGAAAAACTCTGATATTAATCTGATGGATGATAATCAAAATGAGTGGGGCGATGATGATCCCGACTGCAGACGCTTCAAGGTGAGATGAAGAGTCTGATAAGTGTCTGCTGTGCCCTCAGAGGCAAACCAACATCTTTCTGAACTGTCTGGTTCCCGTTTCAGTTTGAGGAGCAGGTCATGTTGGATCTGGGTGACCGTACCGACCACAGGAAATGGACACAGCAGCACCTGGATGCAGCTGACCTGCGCATTGCTTCGATCGCCCCGACGCCTCCTCAGGGAGAGATAGAAAATGACTGCATGGATGTCAACGTCCGAGGACCAGGTTTGGGAGTGTTTTCATAGAATTATAGAATTTTTTAAACTATCAGATGGAAAAAAAAGCTCACGATAATCTTCTTGTTTGTTTTCCAGATGGTTTTACGCCCCTGATGATCGCCTCCTGCAGCGGCGGGGGACTGGAGACCGGCAACAGCGAAGAGGAAGAGGATCCGTCTGCAGAAATCATCTCCGATTTCATTTACCAAGGCGCCAATCTCCACAACCAGACCGACCGCACGGGCGAGACAGCCCTCCACCTGGCTGCCCGCTACGCCCTCAGACGCCGCCAAGCGCCTCCTGGAGTCCAGCGCCGACGCCAACGTTCAGGACAACATGGGCCGCACTCCCCTGCACGGCGCCGTGTCTGCGGACGCACAGGGAGTCTTCCAGGTAGGACGTTTGCTTCTCAGAAAGCGTCCTGTCTGTTAGAAAGGAAGCGTTTGACTAAAGATGCTTGCGTTCCCTCAGATTTTAATTCGGAACCGCGCCACTGATCTCGACGCCCGCATGCACGATGGAACGACGCCGCTGATCCTGGCGGCCCGGTTGGCCGTTGAGGGGATGGTTGAAGAGCTTATCAACTGCCACGCTGACGCCAATGCCACCGATGATTCTGGTAGATAACGTTTCGTCTGTTTACAAACTGCACGCACATGTAAAATGGGAAGGGTTGTACTCGAGAAGTGGGCCGAATTAAACCTTT